>NW_027196798.1:0-77915 GCF_038502225.1 Cherax quadricarinatus
AGGTCTGCTTACAGGAGATTGACTGAATCAGTACCCAGAGTCCTGCAACAGATTGACTGCATCAATACCCAGAGTTCTGCAACAGATTGACTGCATCAATACCCATAGTCCTGCAACAAATTGACTGCGTCAGTACCCAGAGTCTTGCAACAGAGTGACTGAATCAATACCTAGAGTTCTGAAGGAGATTGACTGCATCAATACCCAGAGTCCTGCAACAGATTGATAACATCAATACCCAGAGTCCTGCAACAGATTGACATCAATACCCAGGGTCCTGCAACAGACTAAGTGCCCCACGTTTGTGTTGACGCAGATGTGAATGTTGAATACGTGTCAATATTGGATCGATGCAAATGTTGAACAGTTGTGACTGTTGGGAATATGTATAACACAGACAGATTTGGGCGATAGGTAGAAGTAAATGATGGGCACAGAGAGGATGGATAGATATGGATGATGCCATCTCTCATCAAGGATTCAATAATTTTCCTTGTGAGAATTTATTTTTATATTCTCTCATGTTTATTCTTTAGTTACGCATCTTTTTTCGCTCTGCTGCTGTAGTTCCAGTTATCCTTGAGATTCCTTCACCCATACTTACTTGTTGCTTAAGGTAATGAAGCAACCTCAGTTATTAGTACCCCTCTCTAATACAGAGGTTATATGCAAGTGTTGAAACTGGAAACACCAGCCCCTCAGTCTAAATGAAAGTGTTCACCACCGTATTCTTGATGAATTATCATCTAAGCTGAGGGACTGATTACTCGTTTACTTTTGTCTCGTTTCAACATTTTCATATAACCTCTTTGCTGTACTGATAAAGCCACTGGTTGGCGAAAAGTCTTCAGAATAAAAATACCCAGTTGTGTTGTGATGTGTTGCGTTGATTTGTGTTGCGTTGAATGGTCACCTTGTGTGCCACTCCTGTCTTATATCAAAGTTGATACCTTCCGTTACCCGTCATGTTGGGGTCCCTCACCTTGATACGCGGAGAGAGAGAGAGAGAGAGGGGGGGGAGGGGAAAGATACATATTCAGGTGTGTAATTGCTTAACGAATATATTAAAATAATACAAGGTCCAGGAGCTTGAACTCAACCCTCGCTGACACAAGTGAGGAACCATCATCACAAGTCCGCTCATCCTTCATTTTTATTTTTACAGTTCGTGAGAAAATGAGCGAAATGAAATAACACCCCAGGCGTATTTTTAATTTAAAATTTGTTGGATAATTTTACAGAAATAAGATTAGCATAATATAAGATTTTGTTGGGATTTTTTAAACACTGGTGAACAGGGTTACCCAGCCAGGATAACTGGTGAACAGGGTTACCCAGCCAGGATAACTGGTGAACAGGGTTACCCAGCCAGGATAACTGGTGAACAGGGTTACCCAGCCAGGATAACTGGTGAACAGGGTTACCCAGCCAGGATAACTCAGTAAAGTCAGTGCGTCAATAGGCACTGTCTTATTTGCATTGTGTTCTTTAATCTTGTCCCCCAGGATGCTACCCACACCAGTCGGCTAACACCCAGGTACCTGCTTACTGCTAGGTGAACAGGAACAGCAGGTGTAAGGTGACTAACATCCAGGTATCTATTTACTGCTAGGTGAACAGGAAAATAGGTGTAAGGTGACAAACTCCTTGGTAACTACTTACTGCTAGGTGAACAGGAACAGCAGGTGTAAGGTGACTAACACCCAGGTATCTATTTACTGCTAGGTGAACAGGAAAATAGGTGTAAGGTGACTAAATCCCTGGTAACTACTTACTGCTAGGTGAACAGGAACAGCAGGTGTAAGGTGACTAACACCCAGGTATCTATTTACTGCTAGGTGAACAGGAAAATAGGTGTAAGGTGACAAACTCCTTGGTAACTACTTACTGCTAGGTGAACAGGAACAGCAGGTGTAAGGTGACTAACACCCAGGTATCTATTTACTGCTAGGTGAACAGGAACAGCAGGTGTAAGGTGACTAACGCCCAGGTATCTATTTACTGCTAGGTGAACAGGAAAATAGGTGTAAGGTGACTAACTCCCTGGTAACTACTTACTGCTAGGTGAACAGGAACAGCAGATGTAAGGAAACGTACACATTTGTGCAACATTTGGGTATCTTTATTTTGGAAACGTTTCACCAGCTAGTGGCTTCTTCAGTCCAATGCAGAGAAAGATGGACCATGAGGAGGAGTTTGAGGTGATCAGTCCCTCAGCCTGGAGTCGATGCGTTCAGTCCGTCAGTCTTGATGAAAGTGCAGCATATTCGCGGAGATGGAGCTTATATTCTGGGGACAGATGAGTTGGAGCAGTGGTAGGCTGCACTTTTATCATGATTGATGCAATGAACACATCGACCCTAAGCTGAGGGACTGATTACCTCAAACTTCTCCTCATCTTCCACCTTTTTCTGCATGGGACGGAATAATTCACTGGCTGGCGAAACGATTCCGGAATAAAGATACCCAAATGTTGTGCAAATGTCTCATTTATCAAGTTGTTGGTTTTGTAAACCATTTATTCAGTATCAGTCATTGTCACAACGTGGCATCAATTATGGTCACAGCGCAGCGTCAATCATGGTCACAGCGTAGCATCAGTCATGGTCACAACGTAGCATAAATTATTGTCACAACGTAGCATCAATCATGGTCACAACAAAGTGAGTAAAGACAGTCAAGAGTCGAAACTAATACAAGGAATGCAACAACTCCGATACAAAATAAATCGGAAATGTTGGAGGTAATTTCTTGAGCATGAGGCAGTAGAATGCTCAAGTAGAAGAAATGGTGATCAACCTCATACCGGACCTCCCAGGTTAATACAAAAAATTTCATGGTGCTTGGGATTCATCACATTGGGGCATTTATAACTACGGAACTCAAAACATAATGTTTTGTTTTACTAGACTCAGCACAAAACACACACACACACACACACACACACACACACACACACACACACACACACAGATGAATACATCAAAGATCAAAGGCAGTAAGACTTGAAAAGGTTTCACCATAAATTCTGTGAAAGGGAGCAGAATCACTGTCCAAACTAGTAGCTGAGATCTACAAGTCAATGAACACTGGACAATTACCAGAGATCTGGAAGACAGTGAATGAAGTACGTATATTGAAGAAAGGAGACAGGCAGAAGGTGTTGAACTAGTAAGTAAGTAAGTAAGTAAATTTATTCAGGTATACACAATACAGTTACATAGAATTATCATACATAGCAGCATATGTGTAGAGAACCTAGGATAACCCAAAAAAGTCAGACAGAGTGACTTATTTCCATTGGGGTCCTTTTACCTTATTATTATAATATAAAGGTTATAATATTTTCTTATTATTCTATAATGAAGATAACATCTTATTATCATACTAAAAAGACTATCTACTACACGAGGGTCATTAAGACTATCTACAATACGAGGGTCATTAAGCTATCTACTACCCGAGGGTCATTACGACTATCTACAATACGAGGGTCATTACTAGGGATAAGGTAAAATTTACACGTATTTTAGCTAAAAAATAGAAAATCATTCCCCTCCCTTTCTGTTGCTTCATTCATCAGACACTTTTTGGCAGTCTTCTTGAACTGGTTCAAGCTATGACTGGCCTTGACATTTGTGGGTAGTCTGTTCCATTCCTTTATTGCTGTACAATAAAAGGTGTTTGAAGCCTGGCCACTGACTGTGGGTACTACAAAGTTGTGCTCTCTCCCCCTAGTACTATGATTGCTGCGGTTCCCAACCTTGACAAAATTGACAGCAAGATATTCTGGACACTGTTTGTGAGCAATTTTATAAACATGATTTAGCTTCAGTTGTTTTACTCTGTCTTCAACATTCAGCATATCCAACTGCTGTAATTCATCCTGGCCTACATGTTCTCTTGGTCCCAGCCCCAGGATGAATCTTACGATTTTGTTCTGGGTGATTTGCAGTCTATCTTTCAGTTTTTTTGTCAAGGCAGAGTACCAAGAAGAGCAAGCGTAATCCATATGGCATTGTATAAGGGCTAGACATAGGGTCCTGCGAGCCTCAGTAGGTAGACACTGTGCTTGTCTATACAGGAACTTCAGCCTGGCATTCGCTTTCTTTACTACACTGTTCCCTATCAATTCTCCTGACATGCATGGGTCAAAGGGGATTCCCAGATATTTAACTGATGAAACCAAAGTGATGGACTCCCCATTACACTGAACATTAAAATTATTTACCCTTCTCAGTTTATGTTTCGTTCCAAAGAGAATGGCTTCAGTTTTCCCTAGGTGTAATGATAGTTTGTTGTCTACTAACCATTTGCTGCAGGACTCCAGTTCCAGTGTTAAAACATTAGCAATATCTTGTGGGTCTTTACCTGTCACTAACAGAGCACTGTCATCTGCATACAGTAGGAGTTTGCACTTGACACTGATAGGCATATCATTGACATAACATAAGAATAGTAAGGGACCCAGAATACTACCTTGGCGACCAGTTTCGCTAACATGCATACCTTGCAAGGTAATGGAGAGGACAGGCAGAAGGGGAGCGGTAGAGCAGTTGGAGATAAGTGTTTTCTTAAACAATAACTAGCACGGGTTCGGTGATGGTAAATCCTGTCTTACCAACCAGTTCGAATTCTATGACAAAGTAACGGATGTGGGACAACAGAGAGAGGGCTGGGTGGCTTGCATTATCTTAGACTGCAAGAAGGCATTTCATTCGGTGCCACATATGAGACTGGGGTAAAAACACGAGGTACAGACAGGAATAACATGGATCGTACTCTGGTGGATCAAAGAGTATCTCAGAGGAAGGAGACAAGGAGTGATTGTCAGGGAAGAGACGTCACATTGAGGAACTGTAACAAGCAGGATGCCGTAAGGATCGGTATTAGGGCCAGTACTGTTTTTGGTTCATGTGAATGATATTCCAAATGAGACAGAGTCAGATGTATTCCTGTTTGCTGATGTAAAATTGATGAGAAAAATAGAAACAAACGAAGACAGGGAAATGTTGAAAATTGATCTGGACAGACTGTAAGATTGGCCGGATAAGTAGTTGCTTGAATTTAACCCTGGTAAATGCAGGTGATGAACACAGGGGGGGGGGGGAAGGGGACAGAAGACCGAACACGGTTGGGAAACAAAGGCTGCAGACCTCACTCGAGGAGAAAGACCTAGGGGTGAGCATGGTGTCTAGCATATCATCGGAGGCTCCCATCAACGAATGACCTCTGCAGCCAATGTTCGCCTGACAAATCTAATCAGGAATCTCAACAAAGAGTCTTTCCGGACACTATACAACTTATATAATGCCCATCTTGGAATATACAACATCAATATGGAACCCAGACCTGAGGAAGCATGTCAAGAAACTGAAGAAAGTGCAGAAGTACGCAACAAGGCTTGTTCCTGAGCTAAGAGGTATGAGCTGTGACGTGCAGCTAACGACATTGGAGGATAGAAGAACAAAGGGAAATATAAGATAAGATAAGATAAGATAAGATTTCGTTCGGATTTTTAACCCCGGAGGGTTAGCCACCCAGGATAACCCAAGAAAGTCAGTGCGTCATCGAGGACTGTCTAACTTATTTCCATTGGGGTCCTTAATCTTGTCCCCCAGGATGCGACCCACACCAGTCGACTAACACCCAGGTACCTATTTGCTGCTAGGTGAACAGGACAACAGGTGTAAGGAAACGTGTCGAATGTTTCCACCCGCCGGGAATCGAACCCGGGCCCTCCGTGTGTGAAGCGGGAGCTTTAGCCACCAGGCCACCGGGCCACAATATGATAACAAAAAATATTCAGAGGGATTGATAACGTAGACAGGGACAGGCTGTTTGAAAAGCAAGAAACAGGAACTCGGGAAACGCAACTGGAAGTTAAATACAGAAGTATCACAATATGTCAAGAAGTATTTCTTTATTCTCAAGGTGATCGGGAAGTGGAATGATCTCGGTGAAGACATGACGGAGGCAGCCGATAAGACCCACGAGGCTAGGAGGGGATGAATCGGGTAATCGCTAAGTAAAGAAGTGGTGCCAGGAGCTGAGACTCGATTCCTACAGCCCCTCCCCGCCCCCAGACACACATACGAGAGCGAACAGCGTTCTTACTCTGAGCTTACCAATACGATGACCCGGCGCGTCCAGCCCATGTCTGGGACATTCCAGTCCCATTGCTGGGACCCATTGATTACAATCCCATTGCTGGAACCCAATGATTCAAAGCCCATGTCTGGGGCCCATTGATTCCAGTCCAAGAATAGACCCCTGGTTGTTTTCTAGAGGGAGCTGGACAGGCACCTTAAGTCAGTACCTGACCAGCCGGGCTGGGGTTCGTACGTGATTTACGTGCGGCTAGCAATAACACTGGTTGATCAAGCTCAGATCCACTGCGAGACCTGGTCCTGAACTGAGCAGCGGGGGCGTTGACCCCCTAAACCCCCTCCAGGTATGCTGCAGGTACCATTGCTGGGACCCATTAATTCAAGTCCCATGTCTGTGACTCATTGATTCCAGTCCCATTGCCGGGACCCATTGATTCCAGCCCTATGGCTGGGGCTTGGTGATTCCAAGCCCATGTCTGGGAGTTGGTGGCTTTAAAACCCACTATTTAAATAACAGATGATTACGTGTTCTGTTGTGTTGACATGATATGTGTAATTATTGATAATTTTATAAATATTTAATGTGATGAATAATTCATTATGTATAATAAACGCTAATGTTTATAGATTACGATGTATCATATAGATGTTTTATACATGGTGTGTAGCCTAGTATATACATTGTACTGGATAACTAACGTGTATGAACACTTGTTAGTGCTCAATAATAACCCACATTGAGACAGAAACTCAGATTAATTGACCTGTATATTTCGATTCCCCTTTGGGACCCTATTCAGCAGATATATAAATGAAAGGAGAACATGAATATATAGGGAAGGTTGCACCTCATATACATTGTATTTATTTATATACCCAACAACACCAGTGTTAAGTGATTCCGGGTACATACATAAATATATAAATATATATATATATATATATATATATATATATATATATATATATATATATATATATATATATATATGTATGTATGTATATCGTGCCGAATAGGCAGAACTTGCGATCTTGGCTTAAATAGCAACGCTCATCTTGCCATATACGACAAGTGAAAATTTGTATATGCAATAATTTCGCCAAAATCATTCTGAACGTAACGAAAAAAATGTATTTGATTGTGCTTGTTTAGTACTAAATTATTGTAAACGTATTTAAAATATATTTCGTTGGGTTAGGCTAAAATAAATTGCTCTTTTTACAATAAGGTTCTAAGTTTTCTAAGATTCTTTTGGTGCAAAACTAAAAATTTTTGCATTAACATTAATGAAAAAAATATATCTGGAGTTTATCTGGAGAGAGTTCCGGGGGTCAACGCCCCCGCGGCCCGGTCTGTGACCAGGCCTCCTTAGGTCAGTGTCCCAGGATGCGACCCACACCAGTCGACTAACACCCAGGTACCCATTTTGCTGATGGGGAACATAGACAACAGGTGGAAAGAAACACGTCCAATGTTTCTACTCTGGCTGGGAATCGAACCCAGGCCCTCACCGTGTGAAGCGAGAGCGTTAACCACCAAAGAGAAAATTTCAGAAAGGACTTAATTTTAAATGAGTTCTTGCTATTTGACCAGTTTTACACACACACACACACACACACACACACACACACACACACACACACACACACACACACATATATATATATATATATATATATATATATATATATATATATATATATATATATATGCAGGACAAGCCACGGGGGGGGGGGGTGGAAATCTTTAGCTCAAGTACTTTCACACTTCTCAGTGCGTCTTCAGGATCTGTGCAATGTTGCAAGGGAACAACCAAAGCAGGGAGAGAGGTCTCAGAGTAGTGTTGGTGTCAATGGCCACGGTTACCCTTAGACTGGGTTAGTGGTCAATGCCAACCTCACCCTACCATCATACCCCCACTACCCATTTTATTTAGTAATTTTAGTAATTTTAGCATACATACAGAGGTACAAAAAATACAGGTAAGAGCAGCATGCCAAAGCCACTTATATGCATAGCATTACGGGCTGGCTTAAAATTAACTTAAGATTAACTAACCAATGATGAAATCAGTGATAAAACATTATTGTAAACAGATAACTATAAAACACAAATGAATATTACAAAGACAGGTCATATGGTTGCATGCATTGCTGTACATTCAGTAGAATGGAGTATTCTGTTAGGTAGTGTATTTAAAAAAATAACAAAGTTAGATTGGGTCCTAGGTTTAACATTTGTGTGATATAATTGTGAGTAACATATAGGATATGCAATTTATAAGGTTCAGTTATTCAGTATTTATTTGGTTTTGAGTGAGTAAGTGATCTTTGAGAAGAGACTTGAATTTATAAACAGGTAGTGTTTCTTTTATATTTACAGGTAATGAAAATTTTTTTTTTTATATTTTATTTAAAACCAATACAGTTTAACATAAAAATAAAGAAACAGTATGGAACCTAATCAAATTAACTGACAAACGGATTGTACCTACATGCTCGCAAGATATTACAACAAAAACTTACATCAAGAACATAACTAAAAACAAAATTACATGTCACAGGGTCATGAATTGACATATATACAAAACCTTGCATATATATAAATTGTACATATAAATGACATCTGACAAAGGTTCAATACACTTGAACATAAAATATACAAAGAAGTTATATCAGTTAAATCCCATCCTTCACATTAATCAAAAAACCAAAACCTAACATCATAATCTGACTAGATAATCTACATACTTATCCCTAACAATACAGCTGAACATATCCCAACATACAAATAAACAGAAAAGAATACAGCTTAGAACACAATAACAAGCTCTATACTGTTACAATACACCCATATAAAACTTTCAGACAAATGGACTACGTCACTAAACTGTCTAGATATGTCTGTATACCATACAGACTAAAACTTAACATCAAGAACTTGCATGAACACCAAACCGGTATCAGGGTACAGACCATAATTATAAACTTTAAAAAGAATCAATCATGCATATATAAAGTATTACATAACGTCTGACCCATGACAAAGGCTCAATACAATAGAAAGAGATATATATTTATATATATACACATACACACCCACACACCCACACCCACATCCACACACACACACACCCACACGTACACAAAAATTTTCACAAAATCACATTAATCATATGCACTGTATGCACAATGCAAAACAGGATATAAGTATCTCTCATCGTGCAAAAACCCAGCACGTAACATAAATACAAACTAAAACACACTGCATGTCGCAAATAACTTATTTCTCAAGAATCATGTTATACAAGACTGATACACATCATAATTATACATAAAAAATCTACTATATTATACCTACATTCTGAAAAGTGTTATATCTACCATAACGAGACCTTGAGCTCTACATCCACACTTGGATGCCATAAAGTCCCAATGAAAACCAGGAAACCATTCCAAACCCACATTCACAACACTCTCACGAGCACCCCCCCCCCCAGGGAGGCGAGCCCGCTGTTGCCCCCTGACTCCCTCCAACCTATGAAAACCCCTTCACTCACTCATATCCAATCACAGATTTACGAGAATCCCTAACGTTAGCATTCTATACCCCTCTGAGAAAGCCTGATCCCACCTCCTCCCATACAAATCTCTGTTACGACACCTCGTACTATAGAACGTTACCGCAAGAACCTTTCTTCTCTCCTCACTATCCCCTCTCCCCCTCATCACCCACGACATATATATATAATCTACCATGATATAATCTAAAGCTCTTATGACACCCTCGTCTAACCCACCCATATCTAGACTTAGAGCACGCAAAACCGACACCCCACGGCCCCCCACCCTCTGTACCAACCTACTTAACCAGCACCTAACCTCCTCTAGCCCTTCACAAAAGTAAACTACATGGAACGCTGTCTCATCCCCTCCACAGATACCACACCCCCCACCCTCTACAACCTGTCTGTTTCGTAATATCTCACCAGACGGAAGGATCCCATGCAGAAAACGAAACATCACCTCACGCGCCCGAGGTTTTAACTTCAATTTACTAAATCTAAACCAAATACTCTTCCACGCATACATGGGGAACAAACCCTCAACTGGGACAACGCACCTACCTACAAGTAACCTACACAAAACCCTTATACGAACCTTTCTCAGTTCCCTAACCAACATCACAGCCCTCAAAACTATTTCACATTCCCTCAACTCCATTCCTCGATACCACATACCCAGCCTGTCGTGTATCCTTCCCAAACGCCCCGCGTTCACACCCTCACGCAACACTTCCCATTTAATAAACACACATTTAGCCCTCCGTCTCAAATCCAACAACCCCAACCCACCCTGACTTACAGGTAACATTACAACCTCCCTCCGTAACCAATCACAACGTGAACCCCATAAAAATTTGTACACCCGTCTTAGTATCCCCGCAATCGCTGTCCCTGTAATTGGGAACACAGCTGCAACATACCAAACCTTACTATACAATAAAATGTTCACGACTATCACTCGCTGTATCAGAGTTAGGTGCTGGGGTCTCAGAACACCTAGACGCCCCACGATCCTTTCCAATAACCTATCCGAATTTTCCTCCCGCGCCGCAACCATGTCATCCCTATAAATAATACCACAAATCTTTAAAGACACCGCCCATTCTTTAACAACATTACATCTCCCCCCCACCCCCCCCACCCAAGAACCCAACCCCATGCACCTTGACTTCGCACTATTTACCTGCATACCCGTGGCACTTCCAAATAATTGCACCACCTCGTCCAACACTCTCATTGACATCCCTGCACGAATGAGAACAGTGGTGTCGTCAACATATCCAATTAACCCCGGCCAGGCCCTCCCACCCCCCACACTTCCCTCACATGGCGTACATAAGCTACGGTCAACCATTCTATAAAAGGGGTCCTGGAAACACGCAAACAATATTTGGGACATGGGGCATCCCTGTCTAAGGCCTCTTCCCATTGCAATTTCCCTCCCCATACACCCATTAATCTGTATCCTCATTTTCGCCCCCTTGTACAACGTATTTACCCACTCGACTATTTCCTCCCCAAAACCCTGTCTCCTAAGTATAACCTGCAAAGCTCCCCTTTCCACTCTATCATATGCTCCCTGCCAGTCTAGAGCCAACAAAGCCGCCCCTCCACCCCCACCCTTAGCTTCCACAAAACTTCTCAGTATCCCATGTCCTTCAATCATCGACCTTCCCGGCAACCCGAACTGAGATTTTGACACCACCCTCTCCACTACACATTTGAACCTATTACCTAAAATTTTTGCAAACACCTTATAGTCTGCACACATCAGTGATATGGCTCGGTACTCCCGAAGGGTGGGCTGCCCCTTGACCTTCGGGACCAACACTACTACTGCTGTTTCCTGCTTCTCCCCCAACTTACCCTTCTCCTTCATACTATTAAATAACCTAACTATAAATTCCTTTATCAACGCCCAATGTTGTAAATAAAATTCTACCGGGAGACCATCAATACCGGGAGCTTTCCCCTTCCTCATTCCCCTTAACGCATTCTCTATTTCCTCTGCCGTAATCGTCCCACCTAAAGCCTTTCGATCACTATTTCCTAAATTACACGTCACATACGTACACACCTTGTCCAATGCCCCGTCACCCACCCCCCCACTGTTCCAGTACTTCTCGTACCAAGCCTCCGCATACGCACACATCCCCTTCGTGGTTCGTATCTCCTGCCCTACTCTATAATTCCCAACCATCTCCGTTACCTCTAAACATGGTATAGCCGTCAGCGCCTGCCTTTGCTTTTGATGCCGCAAAACACACGCTGACGGCTTGTCGCCCCAAAGCACTTCCTCCACCCCTGCCTGCATCCTTACAGCTTGAAACCTTTCATTTTGCAACACCCTCAACCTCCCCTTTATTTCAGCTATTTCATCCATAGGAAAATTATTCCCACCCACCCCCCTCCCATAGCAACCTCTTAACCTATCCTCTAAATAGTTAGCCAGTCCATATTTTAAATTATTAATACGTTTTCCTTCTCTCACATAAAACTTTCTAATCCTTTCCTTTGCGACACTATCCCACCATGTCACAATGTCATCCACTCCCTGTTCTTCCACACTAAGCTCCCTCCATAGGACTGAAAACCCCTCCAACCCCTCCTCATCACCTAACACACTTATATTTAATTTCCAATAACTTCTATATATGTCCGCGAGCGTCCCCCACCCAACCTCCACCACCACTGCCCTATGATCTGACATTGTAGCCTCAACAGTACTGAAAGATTTCACGTCCACTCCCTGAGAAAGGTACACTCTATCTAGTCTCGCAGCATAACCACTCCTAACAAACGTATATTCAGTCTCCCACACCGCTCCCCCAAAGGCATCACGTAACCTAACATCCCTTAATAAATCCCTAAGAGCCACAGACATATATCCAGCCCCTCTTGGGTCCACATCAGCCACCCTGATTACACTATTCCAGTCCCCACCAACTATCGCCACCTCTGGCAGTGCACTTAAGAAAAACACAAGATCCTCACACACAAAATCATTCTTTACCTTTATGTTATTTTCTGCCGGCGCATACACACTCACAAAAGACACACGCTTACCCATCCACCACCCATCCACACGCAACACCCTCCCTCCCCCTCCTCCCTCGCTTCTCTGCAAAACAAACGGGCTCGTCTCCCTTATTAAAATTCCCACACCACCTTTTAGACGGGGAGATGGCAGGGTAACTACCCGAAATCCTGCCACCTCCAACACCCTACCCTCTTTGAAATTGTGCTCCTGCAGGAACACAACATCCACTCTAGATTTATTCAGAAAATTACGAAACCAATCTCTCTTCATACCGCTACATAACCCATTAACATTTACAGACATACACCTAAGGCCTATTAAAGTTTCCACCCCTGCTTCCTCTCATCACTCTTTACAACTCCAGAGCTTGAATTTACGTTCAACACCTTCAGAGTGCTCTCTTTCCCTCCCCCCTTCTTCCGGTGCCTCCTATCATGGCTACCACCACCTACACCACTACCTTCACACTTCACCTCAGTCTGTTTCCCAGGCCTTTGTGCAGGCGTAAGGACGTCATCAGAATCTGATGTAGCCGCCCTCTTTCTCGTGACAGTCATGTTACACATATCTTGATCAGATGTTACCTCTCGATGAACCTCCACCTCCACCTGAGAATGGTTTAATGAGTCAATGGACGACTCCAAACCACCATCACGTCCCAAATTATCATGTCTCAGACTTTCTGGAAGCGACGATTCTCCAATGACACCACGCTCAGATGTAACATCCCTCTCTGGTGGTGACAACGTCTTCAACACCTCCACCAATTCCTCCTCAATCTCAAGAACCTTCTCTTGTACTTGCTGCTCCTCCTTATCCACAGGAGACGACACCTGATCAGGCAGTTGGGGGCGGGACTCCAACTCACCACCAGTCCTGTGTGCCCGATCCACTATCTCGCTCCACAAAACACCACGCCCTCCATCCGATGTTTGTTCCTCACCTGCCACCTTTGAAGCAGGGGCTGCGACGTCCACCACAGGTCCAGGCACATGTCTTCGCTTGTCACAGGTCGCCGCTATGTGATCATACTCACCACATAGGCGGCACGTACGTCGTTGTCCTGGGTACATTACCATTACCTGCGTCCTGAAATCTTGTAGGTACACATAGGATGGTATTGGGTGCCTCAAAGTCATTTTGAGGTTGAAAGAACCCTCTGGAAAACCAGCATAGGCTCCTGCCGCCCACGTACCATGTTGAGCATAATGCACCGTCCCATACTTCTCAAAAACTTTCCTTATATCCGCCTCGTCCGCCTCAAAGGGAACGTTGCGTAACTTGATCCACGTATAATACCGTGAAACATCTATCATTCTTACAGTGACAGCTGGTGTGACGTTAAGACTCACGTCCTGAAACCTGGTGACTAACGATTCATAAACCGTTGCTGATAGCAGTTTGACGAAAATTCGTTGTCCTCCGTTCAATGCTACACCATACAAGTCACTATCTTGTACTCCATAAGTCTCCCGTATGATCTTTGGCAATAAGACTTGCGCAGAACTGGGCGTTATCGTTCCTTTAAGTAGCTCGATGCCTACAGTATTTATCCTTCGTCTCAGACTAACCGCCATCTTGACGATCACAGTGCACCTAAGTTGTTAGCCGAGGTGTGACAGCACCACTTCACACCACTGCAGCCAGGTAACTGACAAGGGGGCGCTCGCCTACAATTGTTGTTGACAGCAGAGGGGTGCAGAGCATAGTACGTACCGCACACTACCGTGGTCCTAAGAATTTTCCCTCTGTTAGCAGGTGATCCGTTTATCATTATGTTAAGAGGGACATCTGTAGCTCTGTTACCAAACTGAATGAAGTAGGTTTTGTCAATGTTTAGTGTAAGTTTGTTAGTCCTCATCCAGGTAGATATTTTCTGTAATTCGGTATTTACAGTATTGGCTAGCGTGACTGGGCTCGGGTGAGAGAAGACGTATGTAGTGTCATCTGCAAATAGTGTGGGTTTGAGTAATTGCGAAGCATTTGGTAGGTCATTTATGTATAGGAGAAAGAGAAGAGGGCCAAGGACACTTCCCTGTGGGACACCAACTGTAATTGGTTGTGCGGAAGAGTTTGCCCCATTTGCGTACACATATTGGCTTCTGTTGCTGAGGTATGACTTGAGGTAGTTGAGGGAGTGCCCTCTTATACCATAGTGTGACAATTTTACGTGGAGCAAGTCATGGTCAACTGTATCAAAAGCTTTACGTAAGTCAATGAAGATCCCCAGTGGGACTTCTTTTTTCTCTATTGCAGTGTATATATGTTCTAGCATGTGTATAATAGCATCATTAGTATTTTTATTAGGCCTGAATCCAAATTGGCAGGGGTTGAGTATGTTTTGGGAGATGAGGTAGGAGTAGATTCGTTTATGAATTAATTTTTCGAAGATTTTTGAGAGAGGGTGTAAGTTGGATATTGGCCTATAGTTATTCAACTCTGTTTGGTCTCCTCCTTTGTGGATCGGGGTGACCCTTGCTATTTTGAGAACTGTAGGGAAGGTGGAGGATTCAATGGATTTGTTAAAGAGTGTTGCAATGATTGGTGATAGCACTTGTGACACTTTTTTGTATATAAAGGGTGGTAAGGTATTTAAATCTCCTGCCTTGTTTTTTAGTGTGTTGATAATAAGGGAGACTTCGTATGGGTTAGTCGGAGCTAGGAACAGTGTGTTCGGGTAGTTGCCAGTGAGGTAGTCATTTGGTGGGGTATCTGAGCTTGGGATTTTATTGGCAAGGTTTTGTCCTATAGTGGAGAAGAAATCATTGAGTCTGTTTGCTGTTTCTGTTGGTGGGAGTTGGGGTTCATCTGATTTTGCTAATTTTATTTCGCTATTTCGTGATATCTTTTTTGTTCCTAGAATTTCTGATAGGGCTTTCCAGGTCTTTTTTATATCACCTCGTAAGTTGGATAATCTGTTCTCATAATACAATTTTTTTGCCCTTCTTATCAGGCTGGTTAGGATTGACGAGTAACGTTTTGTTTGGTCTCTGGTTATGTGACCCATTCTGTACTGTTTTTCATATCGGTGTTTTGTATTTATGGATTTGAGAATGCTGGGTGTTAGCCAGGGACTGTTCAGTCTCTTAGCTGTCATCTGTTTAGTTTTTTTAGGGCAGTGCTTGTTATAAAACATTCGTCAATATCTGTATAGATTTCTATCTCAGTGTGCCAGTCAATGTTTGCTATTATCATACTTCCTAGATTTTGACTAAATTGGCTAATGTTTGACTGTGGAACTCTGTAGATGTTTATCACTGTGAGAGGTTTTTGTAGGTATTTGGATTTGAATTTAGCTATTATATATTCCCCATGTTCATCCCTTGTGCAAGTATTAGTGATACATTCTAGTTGGTCTGAGTAGTATATAGCTGTGCCACCCCCTTGTTGGTCTGGCCTACAGTTGTGTATGGCTGTGTAACCAGGAATGGCATAGACATCTGTAGTATCAGGCTTTAGCCAGGTTTCAGTTAGTGTAATGATGGACATATTGGCATGCAAGGAATTTAGTAATGCTAGGAGGTCATCGTAATGCTTGCTTAAAGATCTGATATCCCATATGGGGTAGGAGGGTTTCTGAGATGTCAAGTAGGAAATTGTAAGATAAAAAGCCAGCCCCAAGCTTTTTATAATCGTTTATAACAGGTCATATGGTTTGAGAAAATAAATTTCTCGTTAGATACTGTAGACATGGATAGTTATTATTCTGTGTGACCTTTTCAGATAATAAAAGGAAAGAATACAATATACTTTTTGTCCGTTTAAATGTCCTGCTCTGGGGTACTCGAATGTTGTTAAATAACAACGCTCTTCTTGCCGAATAAGGCAAACGAAATATTGTGTATGCAATAATTTCGCAAAAAAATCCCCTGAACTTAACGGAAAAATATATATATCTGAACAGCACTCGACTTTGGCTAACAGGAAGCCTGGTTGCTACAACACATCATTCATTCGCTTCTCCGTGAAAGATTTCTGTCTCTGTCTGTCTGTCTGTATCTCTCTCTCTCTCTCTCTCTCTCTCTCTCTCTCTCTCTCTCTCTCTCTCTCTCTCTCTCTCTCTCTCTCTCTCTCTCTCTCTCTCTCTCTCTCTCTTCCTTACCAAGTGAGGATGTTTAGATAGAGACGTAAGGACCACGTGTCTCTTCCTGTTTTTCCATTTGAGTTTCATCATCTTTACGTTATATAGCACACACACACACACACACACACACACACACACACACATGGGACCAGTAGCTGTGACTCGACCCCTGCAACCTCAACTAGGTGAGTACAACTAGGTGACTACACACACACACACACACACACACACACACACATGGGGCCAGGAACTATGACTCGACCCCTGCAACTACAACTAGGTGAGTACACACACGGATAGGCATAGAATGTTTCAGAGATAGGACACAACAACAAGGGGTCACAGCTGAAAGTTGAAAATTCAGATGAGTCGTAGAGATGTTAGGAAGCACTTCTTCAGTCATATAATTGTTAGGAAGTGGAACAGTCCAGTATGGAGAGTGATGTAGTAGAGGCAGGATCCATACATAGCTTTAATAAGAGGTATGGTAAAGCTCATGGAGCAGGGTGTCAACCTAGTAGCGACCAGCGAAGAGGCGGGGCCGGGAACTATGAATCGACCCCTGCAACCACAAATAGATGAGTACAAATAAGTGAGCACACGCACTCGCAAAAAAATACAGAAACACTACAGAATCACTACAAAACATATTAAAAATCCAAAACCACTTCACAAACTATAAAAACTCAAAAACACAAAAACTATAAAAAGTGTACAAAACACTACAAAATCGGTAAAAACAGTACAAAACACTAGAACAAACACTACAAAAGCAATATATAAACACAGGATTATTCATCTTGATCTAAAGAGCTGGAGCTCCTTAGATCAAGAGCCCCTCACTAGCATCAAGGAACATACCTTAAGGGCTCCAGTTCCTTGCTTCAAGAAACCCCTCACCAGTATAAGGGAAGCTCCCTTATGGGGAAGGGGGGCTTCTGTAATTATGAATTTTATACAATAGACAAGATGATGAATAAGACACATGTACAAAAATTTATTTTCTTTATTGCTGAAACGTTTCACTAAAACAGTTCATTATAAGTGGCTTGATTATTTACTTGTCCAACTGTGACTTGACAATGACCCAGGATGTACCGAAACGTTGTCATAATGTTGGTCTCGTAAGGGCAGGTTTTTAGTGAATGATACAGCTGTCATGGTCCGGGAAAACACATAACTCTATAAAGTAACCTTATATGTTAAAACTGTATTATAAATACAGGGGCCCCACGAGTACACTAAGAGACAACACAATAAGTGTCAAGGGCCCAAGACTGTTCATCTGCCTCCCAGCATACATAAGGGGGATTACCAATAGATTCCTGGCTGTGTTCAAAAGGCGCTGAGCAGGCACCTACAGTCAATACCTGACCACCCGGCCTGTTCTCAGACCGGGCCGCGGGGGCGTTGACCCTCGTAACCCTCTCCAGGTGTACTCCAGGTAGATTTGTGCACCTAACGAGGCGTCTTAATTATGAGAATCTTGATCTAAGGAAGTGGATATATCCTTTCCTTGGACTGAACGAGAGCCTCCCATTGCCCATGTCCTGTGTGACCCCCTATGGGGTTTAGCACTTCCCTTTAAAAAAAAAAAATAAGGCATATTACCTGTGACTCACCAAATTGTATAACATGACAGCAAACAAACTAGGGATGGGTGGGGCTTGAACCCATGGCCAAGAGTTTTACGACCCACCATGGGTTCTAACCCCACCCGTTCTGTGGTCAGATTACCTGTGATATTAATAAAGATGTTGACTTTGGAAAATAATATGAATCTGTGAAGTTGGGGCTTTTGCAAGGCGTTGAAATATAATATTCTGCTGTTAGAGTAATATAATAGTAAAATATAACTTTTGTTGGCACTGTGTGACTCTCATAGTAGTGAAACAGGGACCCTCCAAGAAGGTGTTACCATCATAGTAGTGAAACAGGGACCGTCCAAGAAGGTGTTACCATCATAGTAGTGAAGCAGGGACCGTCCAAGAAGGTGTTACCATCATAGTAGTGAAGCAGGGACCCTCCAAGAAGGCGTTACCATCATAGTAGTGAAGCAGGGACCCTCCAAGAAGGTGTTACCATCATAGTAGTGAAGCAGGGACCCTTCAAGAAGGTGTTACCATCATAGTAGTGAAGCAGGGACCCTCCAAGAAGGTGTTACCATCATAGTAGTGAAGCAGGGACCCTCCAAGAAGGTGTTACCATCTTGGTGACACTTGTGGGTTTTGCGCTTAGTTATGACTGTAATAATTTGATGTTGGACCAATGCTTCAATACCTTGATGGGTTAGCACTTAGTTATGATTATACACTACGGGTTTAGCGCTCCCCATAATAATATAATAATCCAGTACCTTGAATCAAGCCTGAGTGCCTTCCATTCCTTGAGTCACTATTACTCCAGTATGTTTAGTGCTCCCCATGAATGTAATAACAGTGTAGCAAAATACTAGTTACGTCTCCAATTTAAAAAAAAATAATTGATTGTGTAGGATGTTTTGAAGGCTGGGCAGTGGTGCAGAACCCATACGGATTTACCACTTAATATCATTATCTTGAAGGCTCGTACCTTGATGTTGTTAAAGGGATCTTAATCCACGGAATAAGATGCTATGTGACCTATGGGTTTAGCATTTTCTCCTGATTAATAGAATTCAAGACAGCGATGTGTGACCCTAGTAGGTTTAGCGCTTGGTTTTGATTATAATAATAGTAAAATTCAATGAGTAGGGGTTACCCTTGCCTTGGATCACACTTTATTAAAAGCCATTCCCCGGGGGAGCTGTGGCACTTTCCTGATGTATGACGCTTGTGGTTTTAGTGCTTAGATTTGATTATAATAATAATAATCCAATTACCTCCCTTCCTCAAGGTAGGTTCCTTGACGTTGGTGAGGGGTTCTTGATTTAAGGAATTGGACCTATGCTTCATTTCCTTGAATCGAGCCTGAATGTCTTTCATTGTACGAGGCGTATGACCCATGACCCTGTACCAGTGACGTAGCCGGGATCTTGGTAGAGGGGCTTCACCTGGGCCTATTACTCCTACCGGTGACATAGCCGGGATCTTGGTAGAGGGGCTTCACCTGGGCCTATGACTCCTACCAGTGACATAGCCGGGATCTTGGGAGAGAGGCTTCACCTGGGCCTACGACTCCTACCAGTGACGTAGCCGGGATCTTGGTAGAGGGGCTTCACCTGGGCCTACGACTCCTACCAGTGACGTAGCCGGGATCTTGGTAGAGGGGCTTCACCTGGGCCTATGACTCCTACCAGTGACGTAGCCGGGATCGTGGTAGAGGGGCTTCACCTGGACCTATGACTCCTACCAGTGACGTGGCCGGGATCTTGGTAGAGGGGCTTCTCCTGGGCCTATGACTCCTACCAGTGACGTAGCCGGGATCTTGGTAGAGGGGCTTCACCTGGGCCTACGACTCCTACCAGTGACGTAGCCGGGATCTTGGTAGAGGGGCTTCACCTGGGCCTATGACTCCTACCAGTGACGTAGCCGGGATCTTGGTAGAGGGGCTTCACCTGGGCCTATGACTCCTACCAGTGATGTGGCCGGGATCTTGGTAGAGGGGCTTCACCTGGGCCTATGACTCCTACCAGTGACGTAGCCGGGATCTTGGTAGAGGGGTTTTACCTGGGCCTATGACTCCTACCAGTGGCGTAGCCAGGATCTTGGTAGAGGGGCTTCACCTGGGCCTATGACTCCTACCAGTGATGTAGCCGGGATCTTGATAGAGGGGCTGCACCTGGGCCTATGACTCCTACCAGTGACATAGCCGGGATCCTGGTAGGGGGGCTTCACAGGGGTGTATGACCCCTACCAGATGCATAACTGGGATTCTGGGAGGGTAGAGGACTCTTAAGAAGGGTGTACAGAGGTTCTTGAAAGCTTTCACAGACTAGATGCCTCCATAGGTTAACCCAAGCTAATCCATGCCATGGGTTTTCTTAGGAGGCTGGTAAGAATTTTGCAGCTCCGTATGGCCCTAGTAGGTTTAGCGCTTAGTTTTGATTTTAATAATGTTAAGAATTACGTATGCAAACATTACCATGAAACTGCTTGTGAGTGACCTTAATACCAGGAGGGATAGATTTATTTAAATCTGTTTCTGCTGGTTCAGAGCTTTCCCTGGTAACCTATTTATTATTGTTACAATTAAAAGTCACAAGGGTCATACTGTGCTGTCTGGAAACCCAAGTTGTTGCTCTAAACTTTTTATCTGCATCTACCTTATTTTAAAGTAAAAGGACGCAAGTGCAACTAGCGTAACATTTTATTGTGGCAACGTTTCGCTCTCCAGGAGCTTTGTCAAGCCGTTACAAACAATATATGGACACAGAGGGTATATATAGGCTTAGAGTGAGGTGCAATCATCTCATGGATTTCAGGGATGCCCAATTAGTGATCAAAGAAACTAATTTCCGCAGACGCAAGTGCCTTGAATCATCACTAATCGCTGTTTGTAATACCGTTAAAGAAAACAAATGCAGCTTCACCATCTCTGAAGTCTTAGCAAGAATCCTCCTGAAAACAGTAAACCCTGCCATCACATGGTCTCTCCTGCTAATGCTACACAAACACATTACAGAGGATGAACACCGAAACAGACCTTCTCTAATTCAACCTCCAAGGGTTAGAGGAAGTTTTGTGGGGTGACAGGCCGTCGGCGTGTGTTCTGTGGGGGCAGCGGAAGCGTCAGGCGGCCACAGAGATGGAATGTTTGTTAGTGCAAGAGGAGGTCGGAGGGTTTCGTGTGGGGCAGGTGCTTCGTACGACAGAAGGGATGGGTTGTTATGCGGATGAATGGTTCAGGACTTCTTTGAGGAGTGTAAGTGTGCAGGGGGAAGCGTTAGGGCAGTTGGGAAGGCATGCGGTCAATGTCCTGAGCAGGGGGGACCGTATGGCACTAGGAGGGGACATTGAAAAAGGGGAGGTGTGGAGGGCATTATCGAGTATGAGTAGGGATAAATCCCCGGGAATCGACGGTCTGCCATGTGAGTTTTACTTACAAAATTGGGACATACTTTAGGAGTTCTTGGTGAGGTTGTTGAATGAGATGAAAAAAAGGGGTGAGCTGGGGGTTTTGCAGGCGACGGCGGTGGTAGTCTTGGTCCCGAAGGTGGCCAGTCCGCACACGGTGAAGGGCTAAATAGGCCTATCCCTACTGGATTAAATCTCCCACATGAATTTAACACTGACCTATAGGCAGGGCCGGATTACCGCATAGGCAAACGAGGCATTTGCCTAGGGCCCCGCGCATTTGGGGGCCCCGCAGTCCAAGGGGTTCAGGGGCTCATCCAAGACTGTGCACATGGTGCAAGTGTAAAGGGGTCCCTACCTAAAAAGTTCAGTGTTTGGAGAGTAAAATTGATTTTTAAAAATTAATCAAAACAAAAATAAATAATGAAATAAAATAAAATAAAAATAAATAAAGCTAACCATAGATGGCAACACTCAACACGCCTTTGTTTACGTCAGAACAGCTGTTTTCCCGCTAATGGGTGAGTATGGGAGATTCCTCTCCAGTTTTCTGTAGTAATTACACGTTATCTAGACTTGTACTGTGACAAATTAACTGAAGTGTTGTTGATAGACATTGATGTGTATGGATAAATGTTTGTTTTCGCCTCTAAATGTTAAGGGAGGTACCTGATAGGGTTACTTGACCAGTAAAGACGCATGGACCAGTAAAGACGCATCTTTGGTAAAAATACTATAAAGAAAAACCTAAAAACGCAAACTGACTTCTGTTTGTAGGTTTTAAAAGCACTTTGTCCTGTCTTTAAGTGTTTATCATTTCAATAACAGATCTCAATTGATTGATGTTCTACATCACTTCCGTCGCAAATGCTAACAATAATGATAACAATAATGGTCAGTGATTTATAAAGGGAATAATAGTGCTGTAGTGGTTATGCTGAATATAATAGGTACATGATGTCACTACTTTAATAGCCTAATCTAGTAATAATACTATGCTGTCTTGAGTTTATTCTCTTTAAAATGCATGATTTAACAAGATAGTTATAATGGCTGTTGGTAAATGGTTTTGGTTGTCTTGATGTACTTTCCCTATTAAATTTAATCTAAATAGCCAGAATGTATTTAATTAGACCTTAAACAGGCTCACATCGACCCCCCTCCCACCCCCAAGCTGGAAGGGGTTGCTTCGCTTACCCGTAACTCAAAGGGGCCCCGCCAATCTGAATAGCCTAGGGCCCGGAGACTTCTTAATCCGGCCCTGCCTATAGGCCAGCAGAAAAAGTCCTAAATAGGACTGTTTCTACTGGATTTGCTCCACATATGAATATAATACTGTATATGATGAAAAATGAGTACGACCCATATACCAATTTGTTATTATTATGACCAGTACGGTTTTAGCACTTCCGTGAATGTTAAAATAATCTGCCTTTCATGCAGAGTACTAGTGGTAAAATAGTCTGCCCTTCATGTAGGGTACTAGTGGTACAATAGTACCACCAGAATACTAGTGGTACAATAGTACCACTAGTATTCTGGTGGTGAGAGTGGTGACCTGGAGAGAGGTTCTTTGAAGGTGGTGGTGAGGGTCTCTTGCTCCAAGGAATGTGATCTATGCCACCTGGGAGTGAACTTATCCTCCCAGGTGGTCCATGACCCCCACGGATTTAGCACTCCACCATGAGTAGTACTGACAGTGATGGTGTAGTAGTGCCATCTAGTGGTGGTAGTCAGAGTTAGTCAGTTATCAGTGATGGTGTTATAGTGAAGGACAAGACAGTGATCAACCTCAAGGCCACAAATGGTCAGTTAACCTTCGGTAGTCGTACGGGAGAAATGTGTTGCTCCTCCTTCTATCGCCCCGCCCGCTTTACCGCTTCCTCGTCCTCTTAATACACTTAAATAACGTAAGTATTGTCTACTGACGTGTTTTTAAGTACAACAACAGAGTTGAGCTGCAGCTCCTGGTACCTGCCACCAGTTTGGTCACTAAATTATTATTTTAATATTAATTTTCTTTGGGGGTCTAATGTCTTGAAAGTGGGGCGGGGGGGGGATTGACTTTAGCGGAGGGGTTTTGATGCGAGGAACTGGAGCTACTCCCCTTCCTCTATTCAGACAATTACTCTCACTAGGCGTTACATAACCTTTAATAGTGTATGTAGTTCTGGGATATTTTTCCATTATTGAAAAGTAACTTAGTGAAGGTCTCTTGATCGAAGTAACTTGTGCCTTGTGGTCCAGATATAGACTTACCTGTAAACAAATTGTTAATCATCAGGTTAATGTGTAAGAAATATTGATTAAAGAAAATAGATAGTTTTACTATGTTAAACATTGAGTATATCAGGCAGTAATGTTATTAGTTTATATTTCATGGTAATGTTTGTAATGTTTCTTGTGTATATATGTGTAATGTTGGTTATAATGTTCCAGGTGTGGTAATTACTGTGCCTGGCTGTCTCTCCTGCAACAGTGATCAGCACAGCAATATTGACCAGTCTGGGGAGTGTAGACAATCACACTGGTAAATGGTCTGACCGATAACATTTAGTTTTATACCTGAAGAGGATTACTCCAGGTATGTGGAGATGCAGAAGCTGGAGACGTCGTCAGAGGTGAGAGGGGCCCCATTTGTAACGTATTTCCAGGTTAAAAGCCCACTAAAGTTTGGTTATTGAAGCAGATAGTAATTGTATTAGGTGGGAAAGTGATGGGGAGAGTTTAAGAAAGATTGTAAGGAATAAATATCAAAAGTAGCTTAGGAAAGTAGCTAGGGAAATGATAGGATGGATAAGAACCACCTTCAAAACTAGGGTCCCCAAGCCCATGATGGTTCTTTTCAAATCGCTTTTTCTCTCTAGGCTGGAATACTCCTGTACACTAACTGCCCCCTTCAAGGCAGGCGAAATTGCTGACCTGGAGAATCTACAAAGAACTTCATGGCACACACAAGTATGAGAAGGCGGTTGTAGGCCCTTGATCTGTATACCCTGGAGCGCGGGCGAGAGATGCATGATATACACACAGAATCCTAGAGGGATTAGTACCAAACATGCACACGAAAATCACTCCCTATGAAAGCAAAAGACGGCAGGAGATGCAACATTCTCCCAGGTGAAAAGCAGGGGCGCCATGAGTACACTGAGAGAACACAATGAGTATCCGGGGCCAAAGACTCATCTGCCTCCCAGCATACACAAGGGGGATTACCAATAGACCCCTGGCCTTCTTCAAGAAGGCACTGGATAGGCACCTAAAGTCGGTACCTGACCAGTCAGGCTGTGGTTCGTACGTGTTGTTTGCGTGCGGCCAGCAGTAGCAGCCTGGTTGATCAAACCCTGATTCACCACGAGGCCTGGTCTCAGACCGAGCCGCGGGGGCGTTAACCCGCGAAACCCCCTCCAGGTAAACTCCAGGTGGGGAGTATTAGCTTATCTCCCAACCAGAGATGAAACCTCTGGCCAGGAAATAATGAGGAATTTATTCTATAAATTACCTTGAATGGGGTGGAGATAAAAATTGGAGAAATGGGTTGTAAAGCTTAGAACTGAAGACTGATTAGATTTTATGAAGCTTTAGTTAGTCCAATACCCATCGTGCAGCCTATACCCCAATGGAAATAAGTCACTCTGTCTGACTTTTTTGGGTTATCCTAGGTTCTCTACACATATGCTGCTATGTATGATAATTCTATGTAACTGTATTGTGTATACCTGATAAATTTACTTACTTACTTACCCATCCTGCAAGATTGTTGGAAGCAGAGATGAAATGTGTAAGTGATGTTTCATGGCTCAGTTGGTAGTGGCGTCAACTGAAGAACCGGGATTCGATCCCGGGAACAAATGGGCATGTTCCTTTATATCCATTGGCACTCCTCACATAAGAAAGGAGGAACACTGCAGTAGGTATACTGGCCCATACTGGACATACTTGATTGGGTAATTCTGTGTTAATCTACCGGGTTAATAATTATACTAAGAGTTTAGTGTAATGAGGGTAATGACAGGTCTTGATGCCGGGTGTAAGAACAGCCTATTATATCAGGCATATCCATTAAGACATAAAGAGCACTAAAGCAGGCCTATTGACTCATGCTAGGCAGGTCCAACTCAACCACTCATTTGTCTGACCTGTTTTTAAAGCTACACAACCAAAGTTTTGGCTTCACATGACGGGATAAATTTCCTTAAGCATAATATATTATAACCAGAAAATCAATAATTCCTCAGAAATGTTTAACCACATCTTATTTTCAGTAGGCTGTAGAGGACCTGGCCAAGTAATTTTATGCTTTAAAGTCACTTGTTCTATCTAGGCTGGAATATTGCTGCACACTAACAGCACCTTTCAAGGCAGGTGAAATTGCCGACCTATAAAATGTACAGAGAACTTTCACGGCGCGCATAACGGAGATAAAACACCTCAATTACTGGGAGCGCTTGAGGTTCCTAAACCTGTATTCCCTGGAACGCAGGAGGGAGAGATACATGATTATATACACCTGGAAAATCCTAGAGGGACTAGTACCGAACTTGCACACGAAAATCACTCACTACGAAAGCAAAAGACTTGGCAGACGATGCACCATCCCCCCAATGAAAAGCAGGGGTGTCACTAGCACGTTAAGAGACCATACAATAAGTGTCAGGGGCCCGAGACTGTTCAACTGCCTCTCAGCATACATAAGGGGGATTACCAATAGACCCCTGGCAGTCTTCAAGCTGGCACTGGACAAGCACCTAAAGTCGGTACCTGACCAGCCGGGCTGTGGCTCGTACGTTAGTTTACGTGCAGCCAGCAGTAACAGCCTGGTTGATCAGGCTCTGATCCATCAGGAGGCCTGGTCATAAACCGGGCCTCGGGGGCATTGACCCCCGGAACACTCTCCAGGTAAACTCCAGGTATATATCTGGGGCCCTCCTGTATTATATGTGGTGCCTTCCTGTGCTGTGTATGTGGGGCCCTCCTGTGCTCTGTATGTGGGGCCCTGTCCTGTACTATATATCTGAGGCCCACCTGTACTATATATGTGGTGTCCTCCTTTGCTGTGTATGTGGGGCCCTCCTGTACTATATATCTGGGGCCCTCCTGTGCTGTATATGTGGGGCCCTTCTGTACTTCATTTCTTTTATGCAGTGTTCAGGTAATGTAGTTTACATGTAATAAAATATTGTTAGCCACAAAGAAAGCCACCAGCATACAGTGCATTTCAGACCTTTGTTAGACAAAACCACACATGGGACGTGCATTTTGTAGTTATTACACAACCTACACACAGGAAAGAAGCTTATGGTGACATTTTGGTCTAACTTGGACCACTGACAAAGTCACACTGACTTTTTCAGTGGTTCAAGCGGGATCAAAACTTCATGGTAAGCCTCTCTCTCCTGTGTGGGTTATTTGTGTATTGTTCCAGTCGTGGTGTTGTGCCTTTGTCTTTTGTAGTCAGTCCAGAGTGGGTTTAGCACTGCCATGAATCTAATAATGTTAATCATACTAATAATGGTAGAATTACCTACAAAATATTAGGTAAATGGACAGATGCAACTAATGTGACATTTTATTG
Source organism: Cherax quadricarinatus (assembly GCF_038502225.1). Taxonomy (NCBI): domain Eukaryota; kingdom Metazoa; phylum Arthropoda; class Malacostraca; order Decapoda; family Parastacidae; genus Cherax; species Cherax quadricarinatus. The sequence continues at coordinate 27,370 of NW_027196798.1, forward strand.
TGGTAATATTTTGCTATCCAGGAACTTTGTCAACCATAACACCTTGACAAAGCTGTGCTGTATAGCCCTTGTGGTTTAGTGCTTCTTTTTGATTATAATAATAATAATTGACAAAGCTGTTGTCAGACATAACAGCTTGACAGATCTGTTGTCAGACATAATAGCTTGACAAAACTCATGAAGAGCAAAACATTGTCACAGTAATATGCCACATTAATTACATGTCCATTTACTGAATAATATTAATCTTGACTTATGATTTACATTTTACAAAGATGGTAAATGATGTACTGTAGCATATAATAGGTTAGGTTATTTAAAAATGTACAAGTGATAGTGTATATTATTTTACAGACTGGAGATATAACAAGAATTCAACGCAGGGAGCAGATGACCTGATTCATTGCTGTATCATGCAATGGCTAGGTGACTGTCCTCCTCCACACTGTCTACTCTCTCTACATAACTTGGTTGTTCATTCTGGACAGAAGCTGGGAAAGAAAGCAGGTGATTGGTATGGACCTGCATCTGTAGCTTACATATTTAAGTGAGTCAGCTTGTTGTCCTACTTGAATTAGTTTATATGAAACTGATAGAGGATTTGATATGTAGTGATATACTGTAATGATTTAGTTTACTCTTAGCTGCTTCTTTTAACAAACTGGCCGTATCCCACCAAGGCAGGGTGGCCCAAAAAGAAAAATGAAAGATTCTCTTTTTAGATTTAGTAATGTATGCAGGAAAAAGGGTTGCTAGTCCCTTGCTCCAGGCATTTTAGTCGCCTCTTATGACATGCATGACTTACAGAAGAATAATTTTGTTCCACTTGCTCATGGAGAGTTTACTCTTATACAACACTATAATAGTCCATGATAGTTATTTTTATAACAGTATACAGTAGTCAACCATATCTGTAGAAAATACATTCCAAGACCTACCATGGATACCTGAAACCGTGGATAGTAGCAAACCATATATACATGTCATTTTTTGTTTACATGTATACCTATGATAAAGTTTAATTGATAAATTATCCACAATAGGTCTAGAATTAGCACTTTTTTCTTTTTTTATTATTAACACACTGGCCGATTCCCACCAAGGCAGGGTGGCCCGAAAAAGAAAAACTTTCACCATCATTCACTCCATCACTGTCTTGCCAGAAGGGTGCTTTACACTACAGTTTTTAAACTGCAACATTAACACCCCTCCTTCAGAGTGCAGGCACTGTACTTCCCATCTCCAGGACTCAAGTCCGGCCTGCCGGTTTCCCTGAACCCCTTCATAAATGTTACTTTGCTCACACTCCAACAGCACGTCAAGTATTAAAAACCATTTGTCTCCATTCACTCCTATCAAACACGCTCACGCATGCCTGCTGGAAGTCCAAGCCCCTCGCACACAAAACCTCCTTTACCCCCTCCCTCCAACCTTTCCTAGGCCGACCCCTACCCCGCCTTCCTTCCACTACAGACTGATACACTCTTGAAGTCACTCTGTTTCGCTCCATTCTCTCTACATGTCCGAACCACCTCAACAACCCTTCCTCAGCCCTCTGGACAACAGTTTTGGTAATCCCGCACCTCCTCCTAACTTCCAAACTACGAATTCTCTGCATTATATTCACACCACACATTGCCCTCAGACATGACATCTCCACTGCCTCCAGCCTTCTCCTCGCTGCAACATTCATCACCCATGCTTCACACCCATATAAGAGCGTTGGTAAAACTATACTCTCATACATTCCCCTCTTTGCCTCCAAGGACAAAGTTCTTTGTCTCCACAGACTCCTAAGTGCACCACTCACCCTTTTCCCCTCATCAATTCTATGATTCACCTCATCTTTCATAGACCCATCCGCTGACACGTCCACTCCCAAATATCTGAATACATTCACCTCCTCCATACTCTCTCCCTCCAATCTGATATCCAATCTTTCATCACCTAATCTTTTTGTTATCCTCATAACCTTACTCTTTCCTGTATTCACTTTTAATTTTCTTCTTTTGCTTACCCTACCAAATTCATCCACCAATCTCTGCAACTTCTCTTCAGAATCTCCCAAGAGCACAGTGTCATCAGCAAAGAGCAACTGTGACAACTCCCACTTTATGTGTGATTCTTTATCTTTTAACTCCACGCCTCTTGCCAAGACCCTCGCATTTACTTCTCTTACAACGCCATCTATAAATATATTAAACAACCACGGTGACATCACACATCCTTGTCTAAGGCCTACTTTTACTGGGAAATAATTTCCCTCTTTCCTACATACTCTAACTTGAGCCTCACTATCCTCGTAAAAACCCTTCACTGCTTTCAGTAACCTACCTCCTACACCATACACCTGCCACATTGCCCCCCTATCCACCCTGTCATGCGCCTTTTCCAAATTCATAAATGCCAGAAAGACCTCTTTAGCCTTATCTAAATACTGTTCACTTATGTGTTTCACTGTAAACACCTGGTCCACACACCCCCTACCTTTCCTAAAGCCTCCTTGTTCATCTGCTATCCTATTCTCCGTCTTACTCTTAATTCTTTCAATAATAACTCTACCATACACTTTACCAGGTATACTCAACAGACTTATCCCCCTATAATTTTTGCACTCTCTTTTGTCCCCTTTGCCTTTATACAAAGGAACTATGCATGCTCTCTGCCAATCCCTAGGTACCTTACCCTCTTCCATACATTTATTAAATAATTGCACCAACCACTCCAAAACTATATCCCCACCTGCTTTTAACATTTCTATCTTTATCCCATCAATCCCGGCTGCCTTACCCCCTTTCATTTTACCTACTGCCTCACGAACTTCCCCCACACTCACAACTGGCTCTTCCTCACTCCTACAAGATGTTATTCCTCCTTGCCCTATACACGAAATCACAGCTTCCCTATCTTCATCAACATTTAACAATTCCTCAAAATATTCCCTCCATCTTCCCAATACCTCTAACTCTCCATTTAATAACTCTCCTCTCCTATTTTTAACTGACAAATCCATTTGTTCTCTAGGCTTCCTTAACTTGTTAATCTCACTCCAAAACTTTTTCTTATTTTCAACAAAATTTGTTGATAACATCTCACCCACTCTCTCATTTGCTCTCTTTTTACATTGCTTCACCACTCTCTTAACCTCTCTCTTTTTCTCCATATACTCTTCCCTCCTTGCATCACTTCTACTTTGTAAAAACTTCTCATATGCTAACTTTTTCTCCCTTACTACTCTCTTTACATCATCATTCCACCAATCGCTCCTCTTCCCTCCCGCACCCACTTTCCTGTAACCACAAACTTCTGCTGAACACTCTAACACTACATTTTTAAACCTACCCCATACCTCTTCGACCCCATTGCCTATGCTCTCATTAGCCCATCTATCCTCCAATAGCTGTTTATATCTTACCCTAACTGCCTCCTCTTTTAGTTTATAAACCTTCACCTCTCTCTTCCCTGATGCTTCTATTCTCCTTGTATCCCATCTACCTTTTACTCTCAGTGTAGCTACAACTAAAAAGTGATCTGATATATCTGTGGCCCCTCTATAAACATGTACATCCTGAAGTCTACTCAACAGTCTTTTATCTACCAATACATAATCCAACAAACTACTGTCATTTCGCCCTACATCATATCTTGTATACTTATTTATCCTCTTTTTCTTAAAATATGTATTACCTATAACTAAACCCCTTTCTATACAAAGTTCAATCAAAGGGCTCCCATTATCATTTACACCTGGCACCCTGTTCAAGAAACTTACCTACCACACACCTATCACCTCTACCATGGTTACAAGTTTCTCCTACTTTAGGTCCTGTGCATTCAGCAATCTCCGTTCAGCTTCCAGCAATTTGTGAGAAAGAAGCCCATAACTCTTGCCTTCAAAACTTGCCTTTTAACTGGCTGCCAAGATGCCGAAAAATGCTTAAAAATAAAGGTCCTGAAGATAAAGACGTACAAACTATGCTATTTGCTCTTAAGTATCTGCACACTGTAGTCAAAGCATAATAGTTTTACCATCTTATGAGCAAGAGATTGTAATAACTCACTACAATGGATACATTACAAATCTTTTCATGGAACATTGCTTCCATCAGGAAGCGGTTGCCTGACTTACATCATATTAGTGCAACCAAGAATATTGATGTCATCTGTTTGCAGGAATGTAGATTGAAAGATGGAGCACCTCCACCAAACTTGCCTGGATATGCAGCTTATAACCTAAGGTCAACCAACTGTTGTGTGATGTATGTCAGAAAGAACTTGCCACATTCACTCCTTTCCTTGCAGAGTCGAGTTAACATGCAGTATCATGGTGTCAAAGTATATGCAGGCGATTTTTCCATAAACATTTTTAATCTCTATGCCCCAGCGAACCAGCTTCGACCTGATGCTGTTGTGATAGAAACACAGGCCTTATCTCTAGGCTTTATTGAACATAGAATCTTCATAGTACTTCTGCAACAACAAAATATAATGACTAGTACATCTAATAATGGCTTCTACAGGGATGGTGATGTCTTGCATATGTCAAGAGAAAAGTTATAACTACAGGCCACATATTTAAACTCACCATGTAATCTGCATCGCTGATAAATGGATAAAGTAGGAGAGAATCACACACCATGTGTTGGTGCCCATGACACACACCAAACTGTTGTTGTTGTTAAGGGCCCCTAGAGGTGGTGCAGTATTATCCTGCTGCTGCTCCCCACAGGACCAGTATCACTACAATCTCCCCCTTCTAAAATATCAGAGACAGTAATCTCCCAAACTGTTAGGTGGGCGACGTACACGTCCCGACCTTCGTAGCCCTTGAGCCTCTTCACCAGGTTCGATATTTTCCAGCGGGGTTTGATTAACTGCTGGAGCAGAATCCTCTATTTCCATAGGGGTAGTCTCAAGGGGCTTTCCAGGAGAAAACGAAGCATCTTTCACATCTATTGGTGTATCTTGAGATTCCACACTAATAGGGATTTCAACTGGGGCTAAATGTCTTGTAGATACTGTAGTCTCTTCACCATTTTGGTAGCGAATGTGGGCGTAATGTGGATTAGCTTGCAGGAGCTCTACCTCTTCCACTAAAGGATCCGTCTTGTTCATCCTACGGTGACTCTTCAGGAGAACGGGTCCAGGATGACATAACCAAGTGGGCACGGAGGCTCCCGTAGAGGAACGACGTGAATAGTTGAGGAGTCTTTCATGAGGGGTTGCATTAGTAGCTGTGCACAGCAGTGATCTAATAGAGTGAAGAGCATCAGGTAGGACAGTTTGCCAGTGTTGAACAGGTAGATTGCGCGACTTTAATGTCATTGTAACTGCCTTCCATATAGTACCATTGAACCGCTCCACTTGACCATTGCCTTGAGGGTTGTAGCTTGTTGTTCTGCTGCAGGCAATACCTTTGCTAGCCAAAAACTCCTGAAGTTCGTTACTCATGAACGAGGATCCCCTGTCTGAATGGATATAAGCTGGCATACCAAAAATAGAGAACAACTGTGAAAGACAACTAATAACAGTTGAAGCAGCCATATTTGCACAGGGGAATACAAAGGGAAACCTTGAATATTCATCTACTATGTTAAGGAAATACCTATTCTGATTTGTGCTTGGTAGAGGTCCTTTGAAATCTATATTCAATCTTTCGAAAGGCTGGGTGGATTTTATGAGATGAGTCTTCTCTGGCTGATGAAAGTTTGGCTTGCACTCTGCACATACTCTGCATGCTCTGATCACTTGTCGCACATCTTCCACTGAGTAGGGCATGTTCTTTGATTTGACAAAATGGTACAGGCGTGTAACTCCTGGGTGACACAAAGCCTTGTGGAGAGCTGAGAGTGATTGCAAATCATGACATGCTGCTCCACAGTGGGACCTAGAGAATGCATCAGGTGAGATGTTCTCTTGACCCGGTCGGTACAGAATATCAAAGTCATAACACGATAGTTCCATCCTCCAGCGTAATATCTTGTCATTCTTTATCCTACTTTTGTGCCTCTTGTCGAACATATACATCACGGACCGTTGGTCAGTCCTTATGGTGAAATGTCTACCAGTTAAATAATGCCTCCAGTGGCGAACTGCTTCTATGATGGCCTGGGCTTCCTTTTCTACAGCAGCATAACATTTCTCTGATCCTTGAAAAGTTCTCGAAAAGAAGGCTACTGGTCGTCCTGCCTGAGATAAGACTGCAGCAATGGCAATGTCAGATGCATCCGTTTCCACTTCGAATGGTAGGGACTCATCAATGGCTTGAACTACTGAGTTTTCAATGTCCTGTTTGAGAGTATGGAAAGCGGCTTCTGCTTCCTTTGTCACAGGAAATGTGGTAGCACTCAATGGGCGGACTTTACTTGAATAGTTGTAGATCCATTGTGAGTAATAAGCAAAGAGACCAAGAGTTCTTCGGAGTGACTTTTTGTCTTGAGGCATTGGAAGTTCCCGTAGAGGTCGTAGTCGTTCAGGGTCTGGGAATATTGAACCTCCTTCCACTACATAACCAAGGATGCTAAGCCTTTTAGTTGAAAAAGTGCACTTTTCCTCATTGTAACTGATATTTTTCTTCTTGGCGGCTTCCAAAAACTTATCAAGGTTTGCATCATGTTCCTCCTGGGTCTTGCCACAAATGGTAACATTATCTAAATACGCGTAGGTTCCCATGAGTTGCTCTTCCTGAATGAGTGAATCCATAATTCGTTGGAAGCAGGCTACCCCATTGGTGACTCCAAAAGGGACTCTGGTAAACTGATACAGGCCATCACTAGCCTGAAACGCTGTGTATGGTTTATCTTCATTCCTTATAGGGACTTGATGATAGGCACTCTGCAGATCAATTGTGCTAAACACGTAGTACTGAGCAATTTTGTTCACTGTATCGTCAATTCGAGGTAGAGGGTACCCATCAAGAAGTGTAAATTTGTTGATTGTCTCAGAGTAATCGATAGCCAGTCTCCGTTTCCTATAACCATCTTTAACAACAACAACCTGTGCACGCCAAGGGGAATCACTCGGTTCTATAATACCCTCCTTCAGCAGCCTCTGAGTTTCTTTCTCAATGAACATCCGATCCTCATAAGAATAGCGGCGTGACTTAGCTGATATAGGATGGCAATCCGCGGTAAGATTTGCAAACAGCTTTGGTGGGTCTACCCTTAAAGTGCTAAGTCCACAGACAACAAGAGGAGGCAGTTCACCTCCATATGTTAAGGTGACACTACCATGCAGCTTCTGAAAGTCCTGACCAAGGATAACATCAGAGCACAGTTGTGGCAGAATAGCTAAATGTACATCTTGATAATCCTTTCCATTAACTCTGAGATTTACCTTACAAAACCCTAAGGTCTGAATAGAGAGAGATGTTGATGCCATGGAAACGGTACCTGATGAGTGATGTAGAGTCAAGGAGAGCCGTTTAACTAAGTCAAGGTTGATGAAACTCTCTGAGCTGCCACTATCAATAAGACCATCTACTTCTGTTCCTTTGATGAATACTTTCACAACTGCCTTTGACAGTGAATTTGGAGTAGCCGCAGAAGTCACTGTTGCTAGAGTCGCATGATCACTGGAATGTGTGGAGGCACTAGCTCTTGTTGATGCATTAGCACGACATACTTTAGCAAAGTGACCTTTCTTGTGGCATTTATGGCACATTGCTTCACGAGCAGGACACTTTGGACGTGGATGTCTTGAAAAACCACAAAAGAAACACACCGTACCTGCTGCTGCTGTCACTGAGGCAGGTTCCCCAGTAACTTCATTGCAAGAGTCTTGGTCAGGAATTGCAGCACTTACCACTCGAGAAGGCTGAGTGGTACTGTATACTTCAGAATTCTTCTGGGCTGAATCTAGAGCTCTTGCCTGGTCAAAGGCAGCGGCTAAGTCGAGAGTTTTATTCTCCAATAAACGCTGCCTTATTATTGGTGATTGCAGGCCACTGATAAAAGCATCCCTGATGGACTCTTCACAATACTGAGCAGCTGTCACTGCTTGGAAGTGACAGTCCTTACCTAAAATTTTCAGTGCTTGAAAGTATTCCTCTAAGGACTCATCAATCTGCTGGCGGCGAGTTGCAAGGCGATAGCGTGCAAAGATTTCATTTGTAGGTTTAATATACTGAGACTTGAGGGTTTTGATAGCATCTTCGTAGGTATTACACTCAGAAATAGCCTCATATATCTTAGGTGACACAAAATTGATGAGCAGACTTAGTTTATCTAGATCTTCTTTAGGAAGGGCTCCCAAGAAGTTTTCGAAAGTCTTAAACCAGTGCTTCCATTCCTGAGCAGCCGTTGATAAGCTGGGGTCACAGTCTAGCCTCTCAGGTTTCAGTAAACGCTCCATGTTGTGATGTAGTCTAGCGCAGGATCACCACCAGGTAGCCCAGGATTCTATGTTCAATAAATTGTTGTGATAGAAACACAGGCCTTATCTCTAGGCTTTATTGAACATAGAATCTTCATAGTACTTCTGCAACAACAAAATATAATGACTAGTACATCTAATAATGGCTTCTACAGGGATGGTGATGTCTTGCATATGTCAAGAGAAAAGTTATAACTACAGGCCACATATTTAAACTCACCATGTAATCTGCATCGCTGATAAATGGATAAAGTAGGAGAGAATCACACACCATGTGTTGGTGCCCATGACACACACCAAACTGTTGTTGTTGTTAAGGGCCCCTAGAGGTGGTGCAGTATTATCCTGCTGCTGCTCCCCACAGGACCAGTATCACTACAATACATAGAAAGGAAGAACTTAGGCAACAGGAATGGGAACAGTTTGTTAGTGGATTAAATAGGTCCACCCCTTTGAGTTTGGCTTGGAAAGGTATAAATAAAATAACCAGGAAAAAGACTGGCAATGTTGCTCATCCCTTTCCTCTTGAAAAAGCAAATGACCTCATAAATGACTGGTCCAAAACATCCAGGCATGAAAGCCTTCCATCTCATATTAGAAAAAATTTAGAGAGTACTTCTGAAGAAATGTTGAAACTGATTAATTTTATGAGCCAAAATATTGATGAGAGTGATTGCCTCTTTACCGAGTATGAATTAGATAATGCATTAACCAAAGGTCGATCAACTGCTCCTGGAGAGGATGGTATAACCTATGATATTCTCAGAACTCTAAGGCACGTGCCTGATAACCCTTTGTTGGCACTGTATAATCTCAGTTACATTGAGGGCGTTCTTCCTACTTCCTGGACCAATAGTCTCATTGTGCCTATCCCTAAGCCCCAACCTCTTCAAGGGGGGCTCCTTGGCGTGGTGAAGAGGCTCTTGGTCTGAGGAATTAGACCTATCGGTCTTCTTCCTCAGACCGAACCTAATTACCCCCCAATCTCCCCTCCCCTATCCCATCCTCCCCATCCTCCCCTTTTTCCTTTCCTCCTCCTCCTCCCCACTCCTCCCTTTTGCCCTTCCTCTTTTTGTCCTTTGGGATTTCTCCCACAGGCGCGCTAGTTCCTAGGTAGGGGAAAGGATACCGGGGTCCATCCCATTCCGTTGAGGTTCTTGGCGGTGGCGTAGTTTGCCGTGGAATCTGGATTGCCTGGGGATGTCCCGATCCCTCTCCGGTATCCCGGAGTAGCTTTGGGTGTCTTTTGGGCGACGGGTGTATCTCTGGAAGCCACCTTTCGGATTCCGGGGGTGGTGGCCGAAGGAGGTATGCTTTGTGGCGGATATCCGGCCGCCCTCTCTTTTGTCCACCGAGGTAGCTCGGCAGATGTGAGGTTGCTATCCCAGATTGTTAGTTTACTGGCATGATGGGTAGGGTATGGCACGGGTTCCATGCTGCATCTGCGCTACTTGCGGTGCTGAGGTCCTCTTGGGCGCGGAGGGAGATTTCTGGCCCTTTCATTCCTCCTAGGAACTATCCCTCCCCGGTCCCCCCTTTTTTTTTTCTTTTTTTTATTTTTATTTTCTTTTCTTCTTTCTTTTTTTTTCTTAAAAACAAAAAGAAAGAAGTAACCTAACCATGGCAGCCCTAGTCCATGAACCTGGTACCCCCGGGCCCCTTCTTGATACCGCACCCCGTTCTGACCCCGCCTCGTCTTTGGACCACTCTTCAGACATTCCTCATGCCTCTGTACCTATTGCCGGTGCTGTTTCCTCACCCGCTTCAGGTACTGAGGCCTCGACTGACTCCTTCGATTTATCAGACCTTCGCTCTCCTCTGACTATGCTTCCGGCCTCTCCCTCTACGGTGCGGCAATTTTCAAATCGCCGACCCGTTCCACGTCGGACCAACTCTGGTCCCACGCCTAAACGTCAACGACAATTACCTGCTGATGATACTTCTCCACCTTCACCTTCTCGTTCTTCTCAGAAACGATCGACACGTCCTTCACTACCTTTCCACGCTCAGTTTCAGACTGAACAGTGGACTAAATTCTTCACTTTACGACCAACTTCCTCTACTGCCTATCTTTCTGACCATAGTATTGGCAAGGCACTCCTACGCCATGTTGGTAAAGATATTTCTTTTCATGCTCTTAAGAGCGGTACGCGCATCATTACCGTACAGAATGCTACCCAGGCTCGTGAGCTCTCTCGTCTTTCCCATATAGATACTGTTCCTGTCACCCTTGAAAAACATCATTCCCTCAATTCTTGTAGTGGTACCGTCATTCTGCCCCATACCATAGTTCAACAAAATTTCCAGACATGTGGCACCGACATTCTAGAACAGCTGGAACTCCAAGATCTCCCAATCCTCAAGGTAGACACTTACGTTCTTCCTGCCCGTGGGCGGAGACGATACCCTAGCAATGTGGCTCGTTTAACTTTTGACAGCCGAGAACTCCCATCCTCAGTTTATATAGCAGGACATCGGTTACAAGTTCGAAAGGTGATCCCTACACCACAACAGTGTAGAAATTGCTGGCGATTTGGCCATCCAGCGAAATATTGCAGATCTATCGCCGAATGCCCAGTCTGTGGTGCCGATGACCATTCTAATACGTCTTGCAATCGATCTCCCTCTTGCCTTAACTGTCATGAGGCTCACCCTTCGTACTCTCGCCGTTGTCAGGTCTATTTAAACGAGCGGGAAATCCGTTACCTCAAAGAGACAGAAGGTCTCCCTTATGCCATGGCAGTTTCTCATCTCCGCCTCCAAGGGAGACTCCCACGTGTTTCTTATTCCCGTGTTTCAAAACGTCCCCCCACTTCTGGTATCCCATCTTCTACACCCACCTCTGTGGTTACCTCTCCCATAATCACTCCTGTATCTAATCCTTTTGCTGTCCTCGGCTCAGACGTCCCTACTTCAACGCCTCAGTCTAATCTCGCTTCTTCGAGTTCTCTCTTACAAGCCTCAGTATCGACGAGACCTCGTACGACACCTCTTCCCAATCGTCCCTCTACTTCTCAAAAGTCAAAAAAAGGTCCGGTAACACCTCCTACCCATCTTCCACCTCCTCATTTTACCCTCCCTGTCTCTGTCCCTAGTTCTTCCCCTCTCACTGGCTCAGTTACAAGTGCAGAGGTTCACCCTCCTCCTCGTAATGTACCTTCCTCCCCTGTTCCCTCCCAAGTTTCTTCCTCTTCTGCCACCTCCCAGGTTCCTGTCTCTTCTGTCCCCTGCCACGCTTCTCCAGTTCCCTCCACCCTTTCGCCCCCCCCTACCTTGGTACAGTCCAATACAGTTCCAATCTTTACTCATCCTCCCCCTACCATTCCCAATATTGTCTCCCATACGACATCTCTGAATTCCGAAACACTTGAAGCAATCTCTGAATATATTGCAGAGACCAAACCATCAATGGACACTGATCCACCTTCCGCTCTTTCTCTCTCCTCTGCTCCATCTGCGCAACTCCTTTCTTCACAGCGCACCGTTCCTTCGCTGCTTGAACATTTTCCACTGCCTCCGCATGTGGACTTTTCTAACCCTTCTAGTCCGTAGGAACCCTTACCTGCGGATTTCAAGTATCTTTATCATTGCCAATCATGGCCTTTTTACAGTGGAATATACGCGGCCTCAGGGGTAATCGGGGTGAGCTTCAGATGTTACTCTCCCAGTTTGCCCCTGTTGGTGTTTGCTTACAGGAACCAAAATTACACTCTGCTGTTATTTCTCACATCTCAGGCTATAATTTATTGTATTCTTCAGATCCTTTTCCTGATGGGACCTTTAATGAAAGTGCCCTTCTTCTCCGCACTGATATTCCGTACCATCAGCTATTTGTTCATACTTCGCTGCATTACACAGCAGCCCGTATCCACTTACATAGGTGGTATACGCTCTGTTCTTTATATCTCTCTCCTTCTCGGGCATTATCTATTCCGGATTTTGCCTTCCTTGTTTCGTCATTACCGCCACCGATTCTGTTACTTGGTGATTTTAATGCCCACCATTTCCTCTGGGGGGGGTCTCACTGTGATTCCCGTGGAATTCAGTTAGAGGCTTTTCTTGCCACCCACCCCCTCCATGTTTTAAATACAGGTACTCACACCCATTTTGATCCTCGGACTCATACTCTCTCTTGCATCGATCTCTCAGTTTGCTCTTCCTCCGCCGCATTAGACTTCACTTGGTCTGTTCTCCCGGACTTACATGACAGTGATCATTTCCCAATCATTCTTACTTCCCCTTCATATTCGCCACCTCTTCGCACCCCACGCTGGCAATTTAATCGGGCAAATTGGAACCTTTACTCACACCTGACTGTTTTTAAAGAGGTTCCTTCTTCGTCCTCCATCGATGAGCTTTTACACCTCTTCTCGTCCTCCGTTTTCACCGCAGCTTCTCATTCTATACCCCAAACTTCGGGCAGGCATTCTCAGAAATGCGTGCCTTGGTGGTCTCCTGCTTGTGCTCGTGCAGTACGTTTGAAACGCGCTGCATGGGGCAGGTACCGGTACAATAGAACCACAGAGCGACTCCTTGATTTTAAACAGAAGCGTGCGATCGCTCGCCGTGTCATCCGTGACGCTAAACGCACTTGCTGGCGAGATTATGTCTCCACCATCACCTCTGCTTCCTCTATGAGTGCAGTCTGGAAAAAAGTACGAAAACTGAGTGGTAAATATTCTCCTGACCCGGCTCCTGTTCTGCGGGTTGCCGGTGTTGATATAGCAAACCCACTAGATGTTGCCAATGAAATTGGCAATCATCTGGTCCGTATTTCTCAGGGACTCCATCTATGCCCCTCATTTCTTTCCTCAAAGTCTGCCAGAGAGTTAGCACCCTTGGACTTTTCTTCTCTCAGAGAAGAACAGTATAATGTGCCTTTTACACTTCAAGAACTGGAGGCAACACTCTCAGCTTGTCGATCATCGGCAGCTGGGCCCGACGACATTCATATTCGTATGCTACAACATTTACATCAGTCAGCCCTTGCAGTCCTATTACGCCTTTACAATCTTATTTGGTCACAAGGAGTTCTTCCACAGCTGTGGAAATCCGCCATTGTTCTCCCTTTCCGCAAACCAGGCACTACGGGACATGAAACCTCCCACTATCGTCCCATTGCTCTTACCAGTGCAGTTTGCAAAGTAATGGAACGTCTAGTAAATAGACGTTTAGTGTGGTATTTAGAGACACACAACAGTCTCTCCACTCGTCAATATGGCTTTCGTAAGGGACGTTCTACCATAGACCCCTTACTGCGCTTGGATACGTATGTTCGTAATGCCTTTGCGAATAACCACTCAGTTATTGCCATATTTTTTGACCTTGAGAAGGCATATGACACAACTTGGAGGTATAATATTTTAGCCCAAGCCCACTCCTTAGGCCTTCGAGGCAATCTACCATCCTTCCTTAAGAACTTTTTAACTGACAGGCATTTCCGTGTTCGGGTTAATAATGTGCTCTCCCCGGACTTTATCCAAGCTGAAGGTGTCCCCCAGGGATGTGTTCTGAGCACAACACTTTTTCTCCTTGCTATTAATGATTTGGCCTCTAGTCTTCCATCAAATATTTGGTCATCACTCTATGTTGATGACTTCGCTATTGCCTGTGCAGGCGCTGACTGTCACCTCCTTACAGTTTCTCTCCAGCATGCAGTCGACCGTGTTTCCAATTGGGCCACCACACATGGGTTTAAATTTTCCAGCACTAAAACCCACCAAATCACTTTCACTAGACGCTCTGTCATCTCCGATCATCCTTTGTACCTCTATGGCTCCCGTATCCCTGAACGTGATACAGTCAAGTTTCTGGGCCTCCTCTTTGATCGTAGGTTATCCTGGAAACCTCACATTACCTCTCTGAAGGCAACTTGTCACAGCCGGCTGAACCTTCTTAAAACCCTTGCTCATCTTTCGTGGGGAGCTGATCGTCGAACCCTCCTTCACCTACATTCCACCCTTATTTTATCGAAACTTGATTATGGTGACCAGATCTATTCAGCGGCATCTCCTGCTACTCTCTCTAGCCTTAACCCCATTCATCACCAAGGATTACGTTTATGCCTTGGTGCTTTTCGCTCTTCCCCTGTCGAAAGCCTCTATGCAGAAGCGAACGTTCCATCCTTATCCGATCGCCGTGATGCCCATTGCCTGCGCTACTATGTACGCTCTCATGATCTCCGCAATCCTTCCATTTATAGAATGGTCACTGATATTAGTAGACATTCTTTATTTGTTCGCCGCCCCTGCTTACTCCGTCCCTTCTCTCTTCGCCTTCATTCGCTCTTGTCTTCTCTTCAACTACCACCTTTCTATGTACATGTAGCATCTCACTTTTCCCTACCCCCCTGGGAAGTTCCAGCTGTTCGAGTCTGTTCTTTCTCCCTCCCTTGCTCGAAAGCCCAACTGTCTACGGTCGCTTCCCGCTCTCTTTTTCTTGACCACTTTCACTCTCATTCTCATGCCATTGCTGTGTACACAGATGGCTCTAAGTCTTCTGACGGCGTAGGATTCGCAGCAGTGTTTCCGGACAGCGTCGTACAAGGGCATTTACTATCTTCAGCTAGTATTTTTACTGCTGAATTATATGCCATCCTTACAGCACTTATCCGTATTGCATCTATGCCTGTGTCATCATTTGTGGTTGTCTCAGACTCCCTTAGTGCTTTACAGGCTATACAAAAATTTGATACACCTCACCCCTTAGTCCTCCGTATCCAACTTTGGCTACGCCGCATCTTTACTAAGCATAAAGATATTGTTTTTTGTTGGGTCCCTGGTCATGTTGACGTACAGGGCAATGAACAGGCAGACACTGCTGCGCGGTCAGCAGTACATGACCTACCAGTTTCTTATAGAGGTATTCCATGTACGGACTATTTTGCTGTAATATCTTCCCACCTTCACACCCGTTGGCAACAACGTTGGTCTACTATGCTCGGCAACAAACTTCAGTCTATTAAACCGAGTATAGGTTACTGGCCGTCTTCTTATCACCAGTGTCGAGGTTGGGAGACTACTCTCTCCCGTCTTCGCATTGGCCATACTCGTCTTACTCATGGATATCTCATGGAGAGGCGTCTTGCTCCTCTCTGTGAGAATTGCCAAGCTCCATTATCAGTCAGCCACATTCTGTTGGACTGCCCACTTTATCAACGAGCACGCAGAATTTACCTCTGTCGTCGTCTTCGCCCCGCTGCTCTCTCTTTACCTTCCCTTCTCGCTGATGGACCCACCTTTCATCCGGACTCTCTCATTGACTTTTTGACAACGACTGACTTACTTCACAAATTCTGATACTTTCAGCCCTTTCTACTTGAATCTCTTGCTACCCTCTACCCCCGTACTATCCCCTGCCCCGCTGTTTTCTGTAACCTGCTGATCATCCCCCCTCCCTTCTGCCATCCAATTCCCTTGCTTCCTTCCCTACCCTGCAGCGCTGTATAGCCCTTGTGGCTTAGCGCTTCTTTTTGATTATAATAATAATAATAGACTATTCTTGGCTGTCCCAGATCTACAAAAGTTCGCTGGTATTTCTAGTATCAGTGATAGGATTTGAAATTAACACTGTACTCGGTATTAGAATGTTGAGAAACGAACCAGACACTGTCACAGTGAATCTTACCAAGTGTCTAGAGGTAAATACACACAGATCTAAATGGATTGTGAAAATGCAATTGCATTAAGTTTTATAACCTGCATGAACTGTATCACTGTAGGCAACAAGAGCATTTCACCCCTCCATGGAAGATGTGTTCATTTAATATCACATACCTACAAGTCCCTCCCAAGAAGCTCATTGCTAGTAATCCCTTCCTTAAATCTCTTGTTAGAGCAACTGCTCAAGAAGAAATTTCTCACCTAGCTGGTAGTAATAAGTTATCACAAGTTATATACACTGATGGATCTAAACAGGAGTCTTCTGGCAGGGCTGCATCTGCTCTTGTTGCCACCTCCCTAGTTAAGAACGATAATAAATTTGTTGAGTTAGGCATAAGAATTAACAACTGGGCGTCTACACTGCAAACTGAATTGTTTGCAATCCTAATGGCGCTAAAGCTAACCTATGACACTGAGCTTGACTCTATCATCATTACTGATTCTATGTCATCATTGAAGGCTCTTGACTCATATAATGACTCCAACAACATGCTCATTGGGGAAGCCAGGTATAGATACTCAAAAATTAGGGACAAAGGAATTAATGTACAATTGCTATGGATCCCATCACACATTGGATTACTCCTTCATGATAAAGTTGATATGTTAGCCAAGAAGAGTATCCAGAAGGAGAATGTAGAATATAACTTTGGTATAACTGTGTCTAGCATTAGGAATAATATTAGGAGAGAAGTAAATAATGAAAATGATTGTTATAGGAATGCAGTTAGAAGCCTGAGTAGATCTATAACCCACTATGATAACATGAACGTAGATAAGTATGTTTATGGAGCAACTTGCAATGTGAACAGACTGACTGATGTTGTAGTGGCCAGGCTTAGGCTTGGTTACAAGTACTTCTGGCAGTTTGGGAGACACACAGATGATGATCAAACTAAATGTAAATTATGTGATCAGGCATATGGTCACTCTCTTGAACACTATGTGCTTAATTGTCCACTTATTGAGGAATACAGAGACAGACAGTATAATAACCTATGTGACATGTCAAGATATCTTATTAATGAAAATAAGATACCAGATATACTAAGCAAATTTCCTAAATTTGCTTGTAACAGATAAGTGAACTATAGATATGTAGATATAAATCCATATGTATTCCTGTTAACCCTTTGGGGCCTAGTTCCTAGGCCTTTTGTGTATCCATATGCTCTCGCGCTACCGTCCACAGGATGGATATGGGGTGCACAATAAACTAGCCACTTCGGTTTAATCCCATTTATTTTCCCCCACCAAAACTCCCCTACCCCCTTCAGTAATATAATAGTTGATGATAGGTATTTAGTTACACATATAATAGTGTATCCCTGAATCCCTTCATAAATGTTACCTTGCTCACACTCCAACAGCATATCAAGTCATAAAAACCATTTCCTCCACTCCTGAGTGTGTTAGGAGAGAGTGGAGGCAAATGGTCTTATATTTGACATGCTGTTGGAGTGTGAGCAGGGTAACATTTATGAAGAGATTTGGGGAAACTGGTTTGCTGGACTTGTCTTGGAAATGGGAGGTACAGTGCCTGCACTCTGAAGAAGGGATGGAGATATGTTGCAGTTTTTGAATTGTAGTGTAGGCATGTCTTTGGCAAGGCAGTGAGGGATTATGAAAATGTTTTTTATTTTTTGGGTCACCCTGCCTCTGTGGGAAACAGCTGATTTGTTAAAAAAAAATTAAGGGATGAGGAGGCATGTTTATGAGAGTGAGTAATTCTGGAAGACATTCAAGGTATTCTTGTCTTACATTGAATGAAGTTAATTCCCAATACTCAGTCATTGATTTATTTCCACATGATAGAATGTACAGTGATGGGTGACACTTGGTTGAGCATGCAGAAAGCCCCTGGTGATGTATGGTTCTAGTGATGTATGGCCCTGGTGATGATGTATGGGTCTAGTGTTGTATGGCCCTGGTGATGTATGGTTCTAGTGATGTATGGCTCTGGTGATGTATGGTTCTAGTGATGTATGGCCCTGGTAATGTTATATGGCCCTGGTGATGTATTACTCCACCTCTTCAATATAACAATAACATGATAATAACAATACAGGTTGAGAATCCCTTGTTCAAAATGGTTTTTTCAAAAAGTGCGTATGATTTTGAAATGTTTTGGATTTTGTAATATAATGAAATAACTTGGGGATGGAACACAAGTCTAAAGACTAAACCCATTTATACTTTATATGCAGGTTATTACTAAAAGTAAAAAGGAAAACTTGCATTTTTCTTGTTAGGTCACCCGACCTCGATGGGAGATGGCAGGTGTCTTAATAAAAAAAAAAAATCCAGGTTATTACACACGTCCTGAAAGCACATAACGTATTTTGCAGCTTATAAGACGCGAAATACTACACTCGTTTTAGTTTGAGTGGCTCAGCATCAGACGTAACTGGGAGAGCTACAGCCCACCCCAAACCCTAGACTTGTAACTCCCATCACTGACCTTCAGTTTATACGACGCAGGCTGATTTTTGGAGACATTTCATAAGCCGCAAAATACGGTAGTTTTACAATGTAGTACAGTGGACCCCCGCATAGCGAACTTAATCCGTGCAAGAGGGCTGGCCGTTATGCGAAATGTTCGCTATGCGAATTAATTTTCCCCATAAGAAATAATGGAAATAAAATTAATCCGTGCAAGACACCCAAAAGTATGAAAAAAAATTTTTTTTACCACAAAAAAATGTTAATTTTAGTACACACAAACTGAAAAAGGCATGCACAATTACATGACACTTACTTTTATTGAAGATCTGGTGATGATTGATGGGATGGGAGGAGGGGAGAGAGAGTGTTAGTGTTTAGAAGGGGAATCCCCTTCCATTAGGACTTGAGGTAGCAAGTCCTTTTCTGGGGTTACTTCCCTTCTTCTTTTAATGCCACTAGGACCAGC
This sequence comes from Cherax quadricarinatus, assembly GCF_038502225.1. Classification (NCBI taxonomy): domain Eukaryota; kingdom Metazoa; phylum Arthropoda; class Malacostraca; order Decapoda; family Parastacidae; genus Cherax; species Cherax quadricarinatus. Next base: position 46,315 of record NW_027196798.1, read on the forward strand.
TTCAGAGTCACTGGACTTCTTTCGCACAACATATCTGTCCATAGTGGCCTGTACCTCTCGTTCCTTTATGATTTGTCTAAAGTGGTTCACAACAGTGTCATTGTAACAGTCACCAGCACGGCTTGCAATAGCTGTGTGAGGGTGATTTTCATCAAAAAAGGTTTGCACTTCAAGCCATTTTGCACACATTTCCTTAATCTTTGAAGTAGGCAATTCCTTCAATTTCTCTCTCCCCTCCTTTGAACCAGTTTCCCCAGGTCTGGCCTCTTGCTCTTGAAGTTGATCTATCAGCTCATCAGTGGTTAGTTCTTCATTGTCCTCCTCCACCAACTCTTCCACATCCTCCCCACTAACCTCCAACCCCAAGGACTTCCCCAATGCCACAATTGATTCCTCAACTGGTATACTCCTCTCAGGGTTAGCCTCAAACCCTTCAAAATCCCTTTTGTCTACACATTCTGGCCACAGTTTCTTCCAAGCAGAGTTCAAGGTTCTCTTAGTCACTCCCTCCCAAGCCTTACCTATAAGGTTTACACAATTGAGGATATTAAAGTGATCCTTCCAAAACTCTTTTAGAGTCAATCGAGTGTCTGTGGTCACTTCAAAGCACTTTTGAAACAGAGCTTTTGTGTACAGTTTCTTGAAGTTGGAAATGACCTGCTGGTCCATGGGCTGCAGGAGAGGAGTGGTATTAGGAGGCAAAAACTTCACCTTAATGAAGCTCATGTCCCCATAAAGTCGCTCTGCCACGTCTGTAGGATGACCAGGGGCATTGTCTAACACCAGGAGGCACTTAAGTTCTAATTTCTTTTCAGTTAGGTAATCTTTCACATTGGGGGCAAATGCATGGTGTAACCAGTTATAGAAAAATTCCCTAGTGACCCATGCCTTACTGTTTGCCCTCCACAGCACACACAAATTATCCTTGAGGACATTCTTTTGCCTGAACGCTCTGGGAGTTTCAGAGTGATACACTAATAAAGGCTTAACTTTGCAATCACCACTAGCATTGGCACACATCAACAAAGTAAGCCTGTCTTTCATAGGCTTATGTCCTGGGAGTGCCTTTTCCTCCTGAGTAATGTAGGTCCTGCTTGGCATTTTCTTCCAGAACAGGCCTGTTTCATCACAATTAAACACTTGTTCAGGTTTCAGTCCTTCAGTTTCTATGTACTCCTTGAATTCATGCACATATTTTTCAGCCGCTTTGTGGTCCGAACTGGCAGCCTCACCATGCCGTATCACACTATGTATGCCACTACGCTTCTTAAATCTCTCAAACCAACCTTTGCTGGCCTTAAATTCACTCACATCATCACTAGTTGCAGGCATTTTTTTAATTAAATCCTCATGCAACTTCCTAGCCTTTTCACATATGATCGCTTGAGAGACGCTATCTCCTGCTAGCTGTTTTTCATTTATCCACACCAATAAGAGTCTCTCAACATCTTCCATCACTTGCGATCTTTGTTTCGAAAACACAGTTAAACCTTTGGCAACAACAGCTTCCTTGATTGCCGTTTTCTTGCCCACAATAGAAGAGATGGTTGATTTGGGTTTCTTGTACAACCTGACCAGGTCGGTGATACGCACTCCACTTTCATACTTATCAATGATCTCTTTCTTCATTTCAATGGGAATTCTAACCCTTATTGCTGTAGGGTTGGAACTAGAAGCTTTCTTGGGGCCCATGGTCACTTATTTTCCAGAAACAGCACCGAAAACACTGTAATAATACGAAATATTCCGAGTGTATGCTTGAATGTTACCGCGGAGGCTGGCTGGTAAACAATGGCACGGGCGGCACATGTGAGGCTGGCTGAGGGCGCACATTGGACGCGTCTCGGACGAAGGCCGCTGAGCGGGTTTTTGTCCACTATGCGGGGCAAAATTTTAGCGAACAAAGCGTCCGCTATGCGGATTGTCCGCTATGCAAGGCGTCCGTTATGCGGGGGTCCACTGTATTTGTTATCACGTCCGAGACGTCAGTAAATGAGTACGTCACTAAGTGAGGAGAGGCTGTATTGTACTAAGGTCTGACAGTGATAACTATAACAAACTGGCACAAAGAGGGCATCAGAGGGTGACCCAGGGTATGTAAGGTCACACTTGCAAGTGTCTGGGTACACAGTGACCTTCATAGTGCCTGGGAACCTCCCCACAACCTACTTGAATTTTCCTTTTGTGGGGTCAAGAAAGCAGTTTGATGAAGCTTTTTGAATTTTGGATAAGGGATACTCAGCCTGTAATAATAATACATGTACTATATATAAAATGTTATCATAGTATACATCAGTATCATATAGCTCGAATATGATCATGATAATGAAATAAAATGAGGTTAAAGTTGAGATGCCGACTGTTGAGAGAAAGTGTTATGACAAGTGATAAATGCTCCTCCTAGAACTCCTTCATGTGCACATTCTTTCACTCTTAAGAGCTTTTTCCAGGCACAACTAAAAAAAACTTTCTCTAAGAGACAAACATAACTTGTGCTACAGTGTATTGGTGGTGCAAATATAGTGTAGGCACACCTCTGAAGGAGGGAAGTGTAGTGTAGGCACACCTCTGAAGGAGGGAAGTGTAGTGTAGCCACACCTCTGAAGGAGGGAAGTGTAGTGCAGCCACACCTCTGAAGGAGGGAAGTGTAGTGTAGGCACACCTCTGAAGGAGGGAAGTGTAGTGTAGCCACACCTGTGAAGGAGGGAAGTGTAGTGCAGCCACACCTCTGAAGGAGGGAAGTGTAGTGTAGGCACACCTCTGGGAAGATGGAGTGAGTGATGGTGAAAGTGTTTCTTCTTCTTTTTGGGGTATCCTGCCTTAGTGGGAGACTAACGGTTTGTTGAAAAAAAAGTATGAACTTCAATCCAGTTTTGCCTATTTGCTGGGTGTTCTTGACAGATAGGCCTACACAAAGATAGGCGTACACAATTATAAAATGATACAGTAATTGAATGTTGTTTAAAAAATATTTTTGAAAAGATCAACACTTGATAAAGAAATAAGAATAAAGGTAATGGATAAGATTAAAACAAAAGCTGATATATGTGAAGGTTGTTTAGTTTGTGGTTATAGGACCCAAAATGTATATGAAACTAAGTTGCAGTTAGACTCATTATTTGAAGTTCCTAATTATTATAAAGTGCTGGGATGCACAAATACCTTAATTCTGTCCTGAGAACTGATCACTTATGTAGACAGGGCAGATGGGTCCACTCCTGTAAAAGAAAGTTACAATAAGTAGATTATAAAGACAGTATTTGAAAAGTAAAATAAGGTGTAGTAATGGGAAAAACTATGGTAGTAGCTAAGGAACTGTGCATGGTGATGGTTTGTTATGGGTATACAAGCAGGAGAGAGCCTGGCTCACTGTTGTGTATTCAGGCTGGAAGGAAGTGCCTCACTCTACCTCTTGAGTGTGTCCAGGAGCTAACATTTGTGATTAATTAATATTTGATGTTGTAACCATTATATCCAAAGTGGCTACAGGTTGTGAACATTCTGGGTTAAGGCCACAAAGGAGATTGGAGTAATAATTGTTTCAAATTAGACCATGTAAATAGGTACCATGTATTGTACTGGTCAGGCTCAGACCAGAGTAGGTATCTCTTGCTATGAATGGGAAGACTGTGCCAGAATGCTGAACGTGTATAAATTGTAATTACCTAACTTTAGAATACGTATAATGTTATTTTTGTAATATTGGTTTAAATAGCATGTTGACTGTGAGGATGGATGAACAGGGTTTCAGAGACTGTGAAGGACTAATCATGAATGTAAGTACAGTATTCCCCCTAGACCTTATAAGACATTAATAAGGTAACTTACACAAGATGAAATAGTGAGAATCATAACAACAATTTACAAAATGTGTAACAATTTACAGATAATGTGTGAATCCCAGGAGGAAGAAGTGAGAGAGAGTGAGAGTGAACAGAGGATGGTATGACATTGAAGAAATCACAAGGGAAAAAAAAGCCATGTATCATGTTAAAAACTATGTTTCTCTTTTTATGTTTTTAAGTGTATGTTCTTAATCAGCATAAAAATATTACCCGTGGGGTATTATAAGAAATTTTGAAAATATTCCCAAAAATGTTTAAAAATGCTGAACTATAGATGAAAGAGTGGAAGGGGTGACAGTGGATGAAGAAAGAGTGGAAGGGGTGACAGTGGATGATGAAAGAGTGGAAGGGGTTAGTGGATGAAGAAAGGAGAAATGGATAAAAACCAAGAAATACATTAGAGGCATAAAAAGTAATGCCAAATAAATTGAATGATTTTTTTGCCTTTCAGAGATGCTGTTGAAATGGGCTCCAAGTACATTCCTGGTTTACAAAATCTGCATCTATGTTGCCCAGGATTGTGCTGGTGAGTCACCTATACTATCTTTGCAGAAGCCTGCAGATATGACAGTGAGATGTCACTCTAAACAGCAAATATCCCAAACCTCTCTTCTAAAGTGCAGACATTGTAACTGACTCAAGAAACCGTAATGACACGATTGCAAACCATACCCCCGGCTGGGATTGAACCCGCGGTCATAGTCTCAAAACTCCAGCCCGTCGCGTTAGCCACTAGACCAGCTAGCCACAATAAGATTCATCCAACTAGGTATATTTCTACACCATAGGAAGGTTAACACAGGCACCACTGTGACCACAAATGCAAGTTTTTACAGACGAATCTCCAGCTAGAGTGGCCGTGACGAACTCTAGCTCAAGTCCCTTCACTGCCGTCATGTGACGGCAAAACTTGCATTTAGTGGTCACAGTGGTGTGCCTATGCTAACCTTCCTATGGTGTAGAAATATACCTAGTTGGATGAATCTTATTATGGCTAGCTGGTCTAGTGGCTAACACGACGGGCTGGAGTTTTGAGACTCTATGACCGCGGGTTCAATCCCGGCCGGGGGTATGGTTTTTTTCAGAGTAGGTTGGTAGACAGCAACCACCCAGGGAAGTACTACCGTCCTGCCAGATGACTGTGAAACAGAAACCTGTAACTGTTTTGCATGATGGTAGGATTGCTGGTTTCTTTTTCTGTCTCATAAACACGCTAGATAACAGGGATATCTTGCTACTCCTACTTACACTTTGGTCACACTTCACAGACACGCACATGCATATATATATACATACATCTAGGTTTTTCTCCCTTTTTCTAAATAGCTCTTGTTCTTCCTTATTTCTTCTATTGTCCATGGGGAAGTGGAAAAGAATCTTTCCTCCGTAAGCCATGCGTGTCGTATGAGGCGACTAAAATGCCGGGAGCAATGGGCTAGTAACCCCTTCTCCTGTAGACATTTACTAAAAAAGAGAAGAAGAAAAACTTTATAAAACTGGGATGCTTGAATGTGCGTGGATGTAGTGCGGATGACAAGAAACAGATGATTGCTGATGTTATGAATGAAAAGAAGTTGGATGTCCTGGCCCTAAGCGAAACAAAGCTGAAGGGGGTAGGGGAGTTTCGGTGGGGGGAAATAAATGGGATTAAATCTGGAGTATCTGAGAGAGTTAGAGCAAAGGAAGGGGTAGCAGTAATGTTGAAGGATCAGTTATGGAAGGAGAAAAGAGAATATGAATGTGTAAATTCAAGAATTATGTGGATTAAAGTAAAGGTTGGATGCGAAAAGTGGGTCATAATAAGCGTGTATGCACCTGGAGAAGAGAGGAATGTAGAGGAGAGAGAGAGATTTTGGGAGATGTTAAGTGAATGTATAGGAGCCTTTGAACCAAGTGAGAGAGTCATTGTGGTAGGGGATCTGAATGCTAAAGTAGGAGAAACTTTTAGAGAGGGTGTGGTAGGTAAGTTTGGGGTGCCAGGTGTAAATGATAATGGGAGCCCTTTGATTGAACTTTGTATAGAAAGGGGTTTAGTTATAGGTAATACATATTTTAAGAAAAAGAGGATAAATAAGTATACAAGATATGATGTAGGGCGAAATGACAGTAGTTTGTTGGATTATGTATTGGTAGATAAAAGACTGTTGAGTAGACTTCAGGATGTACATGTTTATAGAGGGGCCACAGATATATCAGATCACTTTCTAGTTGTAGCTACACTGAGAGTAAAAGGTAGATGGGATACAAGGAGAATAGAAGCATCAGGGAAGAGAGAGGTGAAGGTTTATAAACTAAAAGAGGAGGCAGTTAGGGTAAGATATAAACAGCTATTGGAGGATAGATGGGCTAATGAGAGCATAGGAAATGGGGTCGAAGAGGTATGGGGTAGGTTTAAAAATGTAGTGTTAGAGTGTTCAGCAGAAGTTTGTGGTTACAGGAAAGTGGGTGCGGGAGGGAAGAGGAGCGATTGGTGGAATGATGATGTAAAGAGAGTAGTAAGGGAGAAAAAGTTAGCATATGAGAAGTTTTTACAAAGTAGAAGTGATGCAAGGAGGGAAGAGTATATGGAGAAAAAGAGAGAGGTTAAGAGAGTGGTGAAGCAATGTAAAAAGAGAGCAAATGAGAGAGTGGGTGAGATGTTATCAACAAATTTTGTTGAAAATAAGAAAAAGTTTTGGAGTGAGATTAACAAGTTAAGGAAGCCTAGAGAACAAATGGATTTGTCAGTTAAAAATAGGAGAGGAGAGTTATTAAATGGAGAGTTAGAGGTATTGGGAAGATGGAGGGAATATTTTGAGGAATTGTTAAATGTTGATGAAGATAGGGAAGCTGTGATTTCGTGTATAGGGCAAGGAGGAATAACATCTTGTAGGAGTGAGGAAGAGCCAGTTGTGAGTGTGGGGGAAGTTCGTGAGGCAGTAGGTAAAATGAAAGGGGGTAAGGCAGCTGGGATTGATGGGATAAAGATAGAAATGTTAAAAGCAGGTGGGGATATAGTTTTGGAGTGGTTGGTGCAATTATTTAATAAATGTATGGAAGAGGGTAAGGTACCTAGGGATTGGCAGAGAGCATGCATAGTTCCTTTGTATAAAGGCAAAGGGGACAAAAGAGAGTGCAAAAATTATAGGGGGATAAGTCTGTTGAGTATACCTGGTAAAGTGTATGGTAGAGTTATTATTGAAAGAATTAAGAGTAAGACGGAGAATAGGATAGCAGATGAACAAGGAGGCTTTAGGAAAGGTAGGGGGTGTGTGGACCAGGTGTTTACAGTGAAACATATAAGTGAACAGTATTTAGATAAGGCTAAAGAGGTCTTTGTGGCATTTATGGATTTGGAAAAGGCGTATGACAGGGTGGATAGGGGGGCAATGTGGCAGATGTTGCAGGTGTATGGTGTAGGAGGTAGGTTACTGAAAGCAGTGAAGAGTTTTTATGAGGATAGTGAGGCTCAAGTTAGAGTATGTAGGAAAGAGGGAAATTATTTCCCAGTAAAAGTAGGCCTTAGACAAGGATGTGTGATGTCACCGTGGTTGTTTAATATATTTATAGATGGGGTTGTAAGAGAAGTAAATGCGAGGGTCTTGGCAAGAGGTGTGGAGTTAAAAGATAAAGAATCACACATAAAGTGGGAGTTGTCACAGTTGCTCTTTGCTGATGACACTGTGCTCTTGGGAGATTCTGAAGAGAAGTTGCAGAGATTGGTGGATGAATTTGGTAGGGTGTGCAAAAGAAGAAAATTAAAAGTGAATACAGGAAAGAGTAAGGTTATGAGGATAACAAAAAGATTAGGTGATGAAAGATTGGATATCAGATTGGAGGGAGAGAGTATGGAGGAGGTGAATGTATTCAGATATTTGGGAGTGGACGTGTCAGCGGATGGGTCTATGAAAGATGAGGTGAATCATAGAATTGATGAGGGGAAAAGGGTGAGTGGTGCACTTAGGAGTCTGTGGAGACAAAGAACTTTGTCCTTGGAGGCAAAGAGGGGAATGTATGAGAGTATAGTTTTACCAACGCTCTTATATGGGTGTGAAGCATGGGTGATGAATGTTGCAGCGAGGAGAAGGCTGGAGGCAGTGGAGATGTCATGTCTGAGGGCAATGTGTGGTGTGAATATAATGCAGAGAATTCGTAGTTTGGAAGTTAGGAGGAGGTGCGGGATTACCAAAACTGTTGTCCAGAGGGCTGAGGAAGGGTTGTTGAGGTGGTTCGGACATGTAGAGAGAATGGAGCGAAACAGAGTGACTTCAAGAGTGTATCAGTCTGTAGTGGAAGGAAGGCGGGGTAGGGGTCGGCCTAGGAAAGGTTGGAGGGAGGGGGTAAAGGAGGTTTTGTGTGCGAGGGGCTTGGACTTCCAGCAGGCATGCGTGAGCGTGTTTGATAGGAGTGAATGGAGACAAATGGTTTTTAATACTTGACGTGCTGTTGGAGTGTGAGCAAAGTAACATTTATGAAGGGGTTCAGGGAAACCGGCAGGCCGGACTTGAGTCCTGGAGATGGGAAGTACAGTGCCTGCACTCTGAAGGAGGGGTGTTAATGTTGCAGTTTAAAAACTGTAGTGTAAAGCACCCTTCTGGCAAGACAGTGATGGAGTGAATGATGGTGAAAGTTTTTCTTTTTCGGGCCACCCTGCCTTGGTGGGAATCGGCCAGTGTGATAATAAAAAAATGTGTGAGTGTGGTGAAAGTGTTGAATGATGAAAGTATTTTCTTTTTGAGGATTTTTTTTCTTTTTTTGGGTCACCCTGCCTCGGTGGGAGACGGCCGACTTGTTGAAAAAAAAAAAAAAAAAATCAGTGGAACTCAGCCACAAAGCACACTAGGTGTATAACCCAGTGAAGTCAAACTGTGTGAATAATTTCCATGTTTTGTTAAGTATAAATAATTGTAATATTGTAAATATTCATTGTACAGTGCATGCCAAAAAAATCTGTAGATGTCCAACACAAAAAAAATATGTACACAAAAATATTGGTACATTTCACTTGCGTTTCCGCCATAGGAAAAGTGTGACGACGTAGTGTACTGGAGCCCGTCTTCCTCCATCGTTCTCCTCCATGGCACGCGTCAGTGCTCTGCCAGAGTTGGGTGAGGAAGGAGGCCTGCTATGTTGTTCCTCATTGCCCCTTTTTTCACTCGACCATGAAATTTGCCACGCTATACCTCCGCTCCAAGTGGTCAGAATGGGTCAAACTAAACTTTCGGTTGCAGAGAAGACCCGTGCACTTACCCTGTTAGAGCAAGGCGTGTCTGTGATACGCATAGCTGCAGACCTGAAGGTGACGAGCATGGCAATTTACAACCTCGGGAAAGCAGCAGCTGCCTCAGTCCCACCTGTTTTTTACTCGAGATCTGCAACTGTTATGGCAGGATCTGATAACACTTGCCTCTTCAGACAAGATCCTGAAGTATTTGTAGTAAGGGCCAAGTGCTTGATATACAAGGGACTTTCTTTGAAAGCTGTAAACATTGTATTACTAGGAACAACATAAGAAAGAAGGAACACTGCAGAAAGCCTCCTGGCCCATGCTCCCCCATGATAAATACATCCACATTAGAATAAATTAAGAGAAATATGAGTGTGAGTGTAAGTGTAAGTGTGAGTGTGTGAGTGTGTGTGAGTGTGTGTGTGTTGCCAGTAGTATTTTATTGCCCATAGTTTTAATCGCATCCCTGTCGCCGACACCTTGTATAGCAGCATTGACTTGTTTGTTTGTTTTATAATTTTATCTATAAATGTATTAAACAACCATGCAGACATTGACAAATAATTTCATTAAATGAATTTATTTAAATTAGTATTAATTATATTTTTGGAGAAAGTGCTTTACTGAAAGGATTTGCAATGGAGTATTGTTAGTTGTATTTCATGTTATGTTTAGAGAGAAATAATTTGTTGAAGCCTGTAGAGAATATGGATACTTGAAATTATGAACAAAAATTGATATGTTTTAACATGTCTGTTTAGTTTGTTAACGGTGAGGACGACTCTGCATTATGTTTGGAAGCTTCTCGAAAATGTCATATCTGATGTATACTATGATAACTATAGTTGTCTGTCTGTAATTGTACTTTAATAAAATGTGCTGGCATGCAGGTACAAGTTAAAATCAGTAATAGTGGTTTATTAATTTTGAAGATGCCATATTAATGATAATAGAATAGGCACATTAAACGTTAATATAGACATTTTGATTAATGTATGTATGGTATTTTTTGTGAAAATTATATAATAAATGTTTATATCCTTCAAGAGACATTGGATTTATGGTCTGGTTACCTGAATACTTTGTACCAACCTTCCCCAGAGGGGCTTTATAATCCTCTGGGTTTACTCCTCTCCCCACGATTATAATAATCATGATGAATACACCCACAGTAGAATAAAATAATATAGTGTATTTTTCTCTCAGAGAAGAAGAGTATAATGTGCCTTTTACACTTCAAGAACTGGAGGCAACGCTCTCAGCTTGCCGATCATCGGCAGCTGGGCCTGACGACATTCATATTCGTATGTTACAACATTTACATCGGTCAGCCCTTGTAGTCCTCTTACACCTCTTCAATCTTATTTGGGCACAAGGAGTTCTTCCCCAGCTGTGGAAATCTGCCATTGTTCTCCCTTTCCGCAAACCGGGTACTACAGGACATGATGCCTCCCACTATCGCCCCATCGCTCTTACTAGTGCAGTTTGCAAAGTGATGGAACGTCTCGTAAATCGACGTTTAATGTGGTATTTAGAGACTCACAACAGTCTCTCCGCTAGTCAATATGGCTTTCGTAAGGGTCGTTCTACCATAGACCCCTTACTACGCTTGGATACGTATGTTCGTAATGCCTTTGCGAATAATCACTCAGTTATTGCCATATTTTTTGACCTTGAGAAGGCATATGACACAACTTGGAGGTATAATATTTTGGCCCAGGCCCATTCCTTAGGCCTCCGAGGCAATCTACCATCCTTCCTTAAGAACTTTTTAACTGACAGACATTTCCGTGTTCGAGTCAATAATGTTCTTTCCCCGGACTTCGTCCAAGCTGAAGGTGTCCCTCAGGGATGTGTTCTAAGCACAACACTTTTTCTCCTTGCTATAAATGATTTGGCCTCTGTTCTTCCACCCAATATTTGGTCATCACTCTATGTTGATGACTTCGCTATTGCTTGTGCAGGCGCTGACTGTCACCTTATTGCAGTTTCTCTCCAGCATGCGGTCGACCGTGTTTCCACTTGGGCCACCACACATGGGTTTAAATTTTCAAGTACCAAAACTCACCAAATTACTTTCACTAGACGCTCTGTTATCTCCGATCATCCTTTGTATCTCTATGGCTCCCGTATCCCCGAACGTGATACAGTCAGGTTTCTAGGCCTTCTCTTTGACCGTCGGTTATCCTGGAAACCTCACATTACCTCTCTGAAGGCAACTTGTCACAGCCGGCTAAACCTTCTTAAAACCCTTGCTCATCTTTCCTGGGGAGCTGATCGTCGAACTCTGCTTCGCCTACATTCAGCCCTCGTTTTATCGAAACTCGATTATGGTGACCAGATTTATTCCGCGGCCTCTCCTGCTACTCTCTCTAGCCTTAACTCTATCCATCACCAAGGATTACGTTTGTGCCTTGGTGCTTTTCGCTCTTCCCCTGTTGAGAGCCTCTATACAGAAGCGAATGTTCCATCCTTGTCTGATCGCCGTGATGCCCATTGCCTTCGCTACTATGTACGCTCTCACGATCTACACAATCCTTCCATTTATAGAATGGTCACCGATATTAGTAGACATTCTTTATTCGTTCGCCGCCCCTGTTTGCTCCGTCCCTTTTCTCTTCGCCTACATTCACTCTTGTCTTCCCTTCAGTTACCACCTTTATATGTTCATGTAGCATCTCACTTTTCCCTACCCCCCTGGGAAGTTCCAGCTGTTCGGGTCTGTTCTTTCTCACTCCCTTGCTCGAAAGCTCAACTGCCTACGGTGGCTTCCCGCTCTCTTTTTCTTGATCACTTCCACTCTCATTCTCATGCCACCGCTGTGTACACAGATGGCTCTAAGTCTTCAGACGGCGTCGGATTCGCAGCAGTGTTTCCGGACAGCGTCGTACGAGGGCATTTACTATCTTCAGCTAGCATTTTTACTGCTGAACTGTATGCCATTCTTGCAGCACTTATTCGTATCGCATCTATGCCTGTGTCATCATTTGTAGTAGTCTCAGACTCCCTTAGTGCTCTACAGGCTATACGAAAATTTGATACATCTCATCCCCTAGTTCTCCGTATCCAACTTTGGCTACGCCGTATCTCTACCAAACATAAAGATATTGTTTTTTGTTGGGTCCCTGGTCATGTCGACGTACAGGGCAATGAACAGGCAGACACTGCTGCGCGGTCAGCAGTACATGACCTACCAATTTCCTATCGAGGTGTTCCATTTCTGGACTATTTTGCTGCAATAGCTACCCACCTTCGCACCCGTTGGCAACAACGTTGGTCAACTCTGCTCGGTAACAAACTTCATTCTATTAAACCGAGCATAGGTTACTGGCCGTCTTCTTGTCATCAGTGCCGAGGTTGGGAGACCACTCTCTCCCGCCTTCGCATTGGCCACACTCGTCTTACTCATGGGTATCTCATGGAGAGGCACCCTGTTCCTCTCTGTGAGCAGTGTCAAGTTCCAGTATCGATTAGCCACATTCTGTTAGACTGCCCTCTCTATCAACGAGCACGCAGAATTTACCTCCAACGTCGTCTTCGTTCTACTACTCTCTCTTTACCTTCCCTTCTTGCTGATGGACCCTCCTTTAATCCTGACTCTCTCATTGACTTCTTGACAACGACTGATTTACTCCACAAACTCTGATGATACTTTTCGCACTCCCCTCAGCCCTTTCTAGTTCAGTCTCTTGCTGCCCTTTACCCTTTCACCATCCACTGCCCCGCTGTTATCCGTAACCTATTACTCATCCATCTCCCTTTTGCCACCTGATGCCCTCGCTTCCTTCCTGCCCTGCAGCGCTGTATAGTCCTTGTGGCTTAGCGCTTCTTTTTGATTATAATAATAATAATCCACTGGCTCTTTTTGGATAAGATGACCACCCACCCTTCAAGGGTTACCTTGTTATGAGGTATGCATGGATAAGTTACTCGAGATATCTGAAAATTAGATTTTCACCTAGTGTGATATCCATTTTCTTTTAAATTTGATTCCCTCATCACCTTTGATGTCATTTAAAAAGTCAGTTTATTCTCTTTATGTTCTAGTGCAAGTTTTCCTCTCTCAAAAGGCTGATTCCTCAGATTCCTCTTCAAGGGGGGCTCCTTGGCGTGGTGAAGAGGCTCTTGGTCTGAGGAATTAGCCCTGTCGGTCTTCTTCCTCAGACCGAACCTAATTACCCCCCATTCTCCCCTCCCCTATCCCATCCTCCCCATCCTCCCCTTTTTCCATTCCTCCTCCTCCTCCTCACCCCTCCCTTTTGCCCTTCCTCTTTTTGGCCTTCGTGATTTCTCCCACAGGCGCGCTAGTTCCTAGGTAGGGGAAAGGACACCGGGGTCCATCCCATTCCGTTGAGGTTTCTTGGCGGTGGCGTAGTTTGCCGTGGAATCTGGATTGCCTGGGGATGTCCCGATCCCTCTCCGGTATCCCGGAGTAGCTTTGGGTGTCTTTTGGGCGACGGGTGTATCTCTGGAAGCCACCTTTCGGATTCCGGGGGTGGTGGCTGAAGGAGGTATGCTTTGTGGCGGATATCCGGCCGCCCTCTCTTTTGTCCACCGAGGTAGCTCGGCAGATGTGAGGTTGCTATCCCGGATTGCTGGTTTACTGGCATGAAGGGTAGGGTATGGCACGGGTTCCATGCTGCATCTGCGCTACTAGCGGTGTCGAGTCCTCTTGGGCGCGGAGGGAGATTTCCGGCCCTTTCATTCCTCCTGGGAACTATTCCTCCCCGCTCCCCCCTTTTTTTATTCTTTTTTTTGTTTTTATTTTCTTTTCTTCTTTCTTTTTTTTTCTTAAAAACAAAAAGCAAAGGAGTAACCTAACCATGGCAGCCCTAGTCCATGAAACCACTACCCCCGGGCCCCTTCTTGATACCGCACCCCATTCTGACCCTGCCTTGTGTTTAGACCACTCTTCGGACACTCCTGATGCCCCTGTACCTCTTGCTGGTGCTGTTTCCTCACCCGCTTCAGGTACCGGGGCTTCGACTGACTCCTTCGATTTGTCTGAACTCCGCTCTCCTTTGACTATGCTTCCGGCTTCTCCCTCTACGGTACGGCAATTTTCGAATCGCCCACCCATTTCATGCCGGACCAACTCCGGTCCTACTCCTAAACGCCAACGTCAATCTCCTGATGATGCTCCGTCGTTACCTTCCCATTCTACTCGGAAACGACCGACACGTCAAGCACTCCCTCTCCACGCTCAGTTTCGGACCACACAATGGACTAAATTCTTTACTTTAAGACCAACTTCTTCTTCTGCCTACCTTTCTGACCATAGTATTGCCAAAGCGCTCCTGCGTCATGTTGGCAGAGATATTTCATTTCACGCTCTCAAGAGCGGTACGCGCATCGTCACTGTCCAGAATGCTACCCAAGCTCATGATCTTTCTCTCCTTTCGAATATCGATACTACTCCTATCACTATTGAAAAACATCTTTCTCTCAATTCTTGTAGTGGTACTGTCATTCTGCCCCATACCATAGTCCAACAGAATTTCCAGTCATGTGGCAATGACATTTTTGAACAGCTGGAACTCCAGGATCTCCCAATCCTCAAAGTAGACACTTATGTCCTTCCTGCCCGGGGGCGGAGACGTTACCCTTGCAATGTGGCTCGTTTAACTTTTGACAGCCGAGAACTCCCGTCCTCTGTATATGTCGCGGGACATCGGTTACAAGTTCGAAAGGTGATACCTACACCGCAACAATGTAGAAATTGCTGGCGTTTTGGTCACCCAGCGAAATATTGCAGATCTATGGCCGAATGCCCAGTCTGTGGTGCCGACGACCATTCTAATACATCTTGCAGTCAACCTCCATCTTGCCTTAATTGTAATGAAGCTCACCCTTCGTACTCCCGCCGTTGCCAGGTCTACTTAAATGAACGTGAAATCCGTTGCCTCAAAGAGGCAGAAGGTCTCCCTTATGCTATGGCAGTTACTCATCTCCGCCTCCAAGGGAGACTACCCCGTGTTTCTTATTCTCGTGTTTCCAAACATCCCCCCACTTCTGGGGTCCCATCTTCTGCAGCCTCCTCTGTTGTTACCCCTCCCATAGCCACTACGGCATCTAATCCTTTTGCTGTCCTTGGCTCTGACGTCCCGACTACAACTCAGTCTGTTCTCACATCTTCGCGTCCTTCCTCACAAGCCCCAGTATCGACAAGACCTCGTACGACACCTAATACCAATCGCCCCTCTACTCAGAAGTCCAAAAAATCCACATTGCTCAAATCTTCTTTGCCCCTTCCTTCCCTTCTTCCACCTCCACACTTTACCTTTCCAGTCTCTGTACCTAGTTCTTCCCCTCTCTCTGGCTCTATTACAAGTGTGGAGATTCACCCTCCTCCTCGTACTATGCCTTCCACCCCCGTCCCCTCCCAAGTTTCTCCCTCTTCTGTCACCTCCCAGGTTTCTGCCTCTTCTGTCCCCCCCCACACTTCATCTCCAGTCCCTTACACTTTTCCCTCCCCCTCTACTTTGGTACAGTCCATTACTGTCCCAATCTTTACTCACCCTCCTCCTCCTATCTCCAATATGGTCTCCCATACATCTTTGAATTCAGAAACACTTGAAGCCATTTCAGAATATATTGCAGAGACTAAACCTTCAATGGACACTGATTCACTTCCTGTTCCTTCTCTTCCCTCTCCTCCATCTTCACAACCCCATTCTTCGCAACGCTCCGTTCCTTCGCTACTTGAACATCTTCCAATGCCACCACACGTTGACTTTTCTAACCCCTCTCGTCCGTAGGTGCCTTTACCTACAGATTCCTGATATTTTCTTCATCGCCAATCATGGCCTATTTACAGTGGAATATCCGCGGCCTCAGGGGTAATCGGGGTGAGCTTCAGATGTTGCTTTCCAGGTTTTCCCCTGTTGGTGCTTGCTTACAAGAACCAAAATTACACTCGGCTGTTTTCCAACCTATCTCAGGCTATAATTTATTGTATTCTTCGGATCCTTTCTCAGATGGGACCTTTAATGAAAGTGCCCTTCTTCTACGCAATGATATTCCGTACTGTCAACTATTTGTCCATACCTCGCTGCATTACACTGCAGCCCGTATCCACTTGAATAAGTGGTTTACAATATGTTCTTTATATCTCTCTCCTTCTCGAGCATTTTCTATCCCAGACTTTGCCTTTCTTGTTTCATCCTTACCACCACCACTTCTGTTACTTGGTGATTTTAATGCCCACCATTTCCTCTGGGGGGGGTCTCATTGTGACTCACGTGGCATTCAGTTGGAGGCTTTTCTTGCCTCTCACCCCCTCCATGTTTTAAATACGGGTACTCCCACCCATTTTGATCCTCGTACTCATACTCTCTCTTGCATCGATCTATCAGTCTGCTCTTCCTCCACTGCACTAGACTTCACCTGGTCTGTTCTACCAGACTTACATGACAGCGATCATTTTCCGATCATTCTTACTTCTCCTTCCTATTCACCACCTTTCCGTAGCCCTCGCTGGCAATTTGATCGGGCAAATTGGGATCTTTACTCACACCTCACTGCTTTTAGTGAGGTTCCTTCTTCATCCTCCATTGATGAGCTCCTACACATCTTCTCGACGTCAGTTTATACCGCAGCTTCTCATTCTATACCCCAAACCTCAGGCAGGCATTCTCAGAAGTGCGTGCCTTGGTGGTCTCCTGCTTGTGCTCGTGCAGTACGTTTGAAACGTGCTGCATGGGGCAGGTACCGGTACAATAGAACCGCTGAGAGACTTCTTGATTTTAAGCAGAAGCGTGCGATCGCTCGCCGTGTCATCCGTGAAGCTAAACGCACTTGTTGGCGAGACTATGTTTCCACCATCACCTCTGCTTCTTCTATGAGTGCAGTCTGGAAAAAAGTGAGGAAATTGAGTGGTAAATACTCTCCTGACCCGGCTCCTGTTCTACGGGTCGCTGGTGTTGATATAACACACCCTCTCGACGTTGCCATTGAACTTGGCACACATCTAGTCCGTATTTCCCGAGGGCTCCATCTATGCCCCTCGTTTCTTTCCTCAAAGTCTGCCAGAGAGTTAGTACCCTTGGACTTTTCTTCTCTCAGAGAAGAACAGTATAATGTGCCTTTTACACTTCAAGAACTGGAGGCAACGCTCTCAGCTTGCCGATCATCGGCAGCTGGGCCTGATGACATTCATATTCGTATGTTACAACATTTACATCGGTCAGCCCTTGTAGTCCTCTTACACCTCTTCAATCTTATTTGGGCACAAGGAGTTCTTCCCCAGCTGTGGAAATCTGCCATTGTTCTCCCTTTCCGCAAACCGGGTACTACAGGACATGATGCCTCCCACTATCGCCCCATCGCTCTTACTAGTGCAGTTTGCAAAGTGATGGAACGCCTCGTAAATCGACGTTTAATGTGGTATTTAGAGACACACAACAGTCTCTCCGCTAGTCAATATGGCTTTCGTAAGGGTCGTTCTACCATAGACCCCTTACTACGCTTGGATACGTATGTTCGTAATGCCTTTGCGAATAATCACTCAGTTATTGCCATATTTTTTGACCTTGAGAAGGCATATGACACAACTTGGAGGTATAATATTTTGGCCCAGGCCCATTCCTTAGGCCTCCGAGGCAATCTACCATCCTTCCTTAAGAACTTTTTAACTGACAGACATTTCCGTGTTCGAGTCAATAATGTTCTTTCCCCGGACTTCGTCCAAGCTGAAGGTGTCCCTCAGGGATGTGTTCTAAGCACAACACTTTTTCTCCTTGCTATAAATGATTTGGCCTCTGTTCTTCCACCCAATATTTGGTCATCACTCTATGTTGATGACTTCGCTATTGCTTGTGCAGGCGCTGACTGTCACCTTATTGCAGTTTCTCTCCAGCATGCGGTCGACCGTGTTTCCACTTGGGCCACCACACAGGGGTTTAAATTTTCAAGTACCAAAACTCACCAAATTACTTTCACTAGACGCTCTGTTATCTCCGATCATCCTTTGTATCTCTATGGCTCCCGTATCCCCGAACGTGATACAGTCAGGTTTCTAGGCCTTCTCTTTGACCGTCGGTTATCCTGGAAACCTCACATTACCTCTCTGAAGGCAACTTGTCACAGCCGGCTAAACCTTCTTAAAACCCTTGCTCATCTTTCCTGGGGAGCTGATCGTCGAACTCTGCTTCGCCTACATTCAGCCCTCGTTTTATCGAAACTCGATTATGGTGACCAGATTTATTCCGCGGCCTCTCCTGCTACTCTCTCTAGCCTTAACTCTATCCATCACCAAGGATTACGTTTGTGCCTTGGTGCTTTTCGCTCTTCCCCTGTTGAGAGCCTCTATACAGAAGCGAATGTTCCATCCTTGTCTGATCGCCGTGATGCCCATTGCCTTCGCTACTATGTACGCTCTCACGATCTACACAATCCTTCCATTTATAGAATGGTCACCGATATTAGTAGACATTCTTTATTCGTTCGCCGCCCCTGTTTGCTCCGTCCCTTTTCTCTTCGCCTACATTCACTCTTGTCTTCCCTTCAGTTACCACCTTTATATGTTCATGTAGCATCTCACTTTTCCCTACCCCCCTGGGAAGTTCCAGCTGTTCGGGTCTGTTCTTTCTCACTCCCTTGCTCGAAAGCTCAACTGCCTACGGTGGCTTCCCGCTCTCTTTTTCTTGATCACTTCCACTCCCATTCTCATGCCACCGCTGTGTACACAGATGGCTCTAAGTCTTCAGACGGCGTCGGATTCGCAGCAGTGTTTCCGGACAGCGTCGTACGAGGGCATTTACTATCTTCAGCTAGCATTTTTACTGCTGAACTGTATGCCATTCTTGCAGCACTTATTCGTATCGCATCTATGCCTGTGTCATCATTTGTAGTAGTCTCAGACTCCCTTAGTGCTCTACAGGCTATACGAAAATTTGATACATCTCATCCCCTAGTTCTCCGTATCCAACTTTGGCTACGCCGTATCTCTACCAAACATAAAGATATTGTTTTTTGTTGGGTCCCTGGTCATGTCGACGTACAGGGCAATGAACAGGCAGACACTGCTGCGCGGTCAGCAGTACATGACCTACCAATTTCCTATCGAGGTGTTCCATTTCTGGACTATTTTGCTGCAATAGCTACCCACCTTCGCACCCGTTGGCAACAACGTTGGTCAACTCTGCTCGGTAACAAACTTCATTCTATTAAACCGAGCATAGGTTACTGGCCGTCTTCTTGTCATCAGTGCCGAGGTTGGGAGACCACTCTCTCCCGCCTTCGCATTGGCCACACTCGTCTTACTCATGGGTATCTCATGGAGAGGCACCCTGTTCCTCTCTGTGAGCAGTGTCAAGTTCCAGTATCGATTAGCCACATTCTGTTAGACTGCCCTCTCTATCAACGAGCACGCAGAATTTACCTCCAACGTCGTCTTCGTTCTACTACTCTCTCTTTACCTTCCCTTCTTGCTGATGGACCCTCCTTTAATCCTGACTCTCTCATTGACTTCTTGACAACGACTGATTTACTCCACAAACTCTGATGATAGCCCTTTTCGCACTCCCCTCAGCCCTTTCTCTGTTCAGTCTCTTGCTGCCCTTTACCCCCTTTCACCATCCACTGCCCCGCTGTTATCCGTAACCTAGCTTCCCTCATCCATCTCCCTTTTGCCACCTGATAACCCTCGCTTCCTTCCTGCCCTGCAGCGCTGTATATCATTCCTTGTGGCTTAGCGCTTCTTTTTGATTATAATAATAATACTCTTCACTGCACAATACAAATACGTAATATAAATATTGAAACAGATACACTACCAGTAACTACCATTACCACCATTATCTACTACCATCACTACCTAACATGTTAATGTGCCTCAAGATTTACCCTAGCATGGGCCAGTAGGCCTACTGCCATATTTCTCTAATATTTATATGTTTCTCCAGCCTATAAACTGTGGGCACGAGCCTATAAACTGTGGGAACACTTGAAGTTCCTAAACCTGTACTCCCTAGAATGTAGGAGGGAGAGATACATGATTATATACACCTGGAAAATCCTAGAGGGACTAGTACCAAACTTGCACATGAAAATCACTCCCTATGAAGGCAATAGACTCGGCAGACAGTGCAACATCCCCCCAATGACAAGCAGGGGTGTCACTAGCACTATAAGAGAGAACACAGTAAGTGTCAGGGGCCCAAGACTGTTCAACTACATCCCAGCATACATCAGGGGGATTGCCAATAGACCCCTGGCTGTCTTCAAGCAGGCACTGGACAGGCACCTAAAGTCAGTACCTGACCAGCCGGGCTGTGGTTCGTACGTTGGATTGCGTGTGGCCAGCAGTAGCAGCCTGGTTGATCAGGCCCGATCCACCATGAGGCCTGGTCACAGACCGGGTCATGGGGGCGTTGACCCCCAGAACACTCTCCAGGTATACCAGATATGATCCATCACAAATTCTGATACAAGATTATTGTCTTAATAAAGTTAGTTACTGTCTGTGTGTCTACAACTACAGATCCCCTCAAGGAAGGTTCCTTGATGCTGGTGAGGGGCTCTTGATCTAGGGAATTGGATTTGACCTCTAGTTCCCTGAATTAAGCCTGAATACCTTCCACATCCCCCACAGGCGCTGTATAGTCCTACAGGTTTAGCGCTTCCCCTTGATTATAATAGTACTACAAATGGCACCTATAACATTGCACTTTGGTGCCATCTTGTATAAGGAAAATAGTGCTTGGAGTCATTAAGTCACTACACTGCATTTGGGGTGCCATCTAGTGCAGGGAGACAGCCCTGTGTGACCCAGGTGGGTTTAGCACTTAGTTTTGCTAATGGCACTAAAAGTTAATGAAAAATGGCACTAGGCTGCCATCTATTGAAGAGAGATTAAACTAAATTAGTTAATTTTTTTGCACAATAGATGGCACTAAAAATTACTAATGAAAATAGCAGTTGGATGCCATCTATTGTTGGAATTGTTTACTAAATCTAGTTCAGTTTTTGATTAATAGATGGCGCTGTAAGTTATTGAAAATGGGAAGATAAACTAGAGACTAAACTAAATTTTTTTTTAGTTCACTTTTTGCTCAATAGATGGCGAAAAAAAAATTAGAAAATGGGATGATAAACTAGGGGAGACTAAACTAAATTTTTTTTAGTTCACTTTTTGCTCAATAGATGGCGAAAAAAAAATTAGAAAATGGGATGATAAACTAGGGGAGACTAAACTAAATTTTTTTTAGTTCACTTTTTGCTCAATAGATGGCGAAAAAAAAATTAGAAAATGGGATGATAAACTAGGGAAGACTAAACTAAATATTTTTAGTTCATTTTTTGCTCAACAGATGGCGCTGAAAATTAATAATGGGAATGGCACTTTGACGCCATCTATTGTGAGAATTATGAACTAAATTTTTAGTTCATTTTTTGCATAATAGATGGCACTGAAAATTACTAATGAAAATGGCACTTGGATGCCATCTAGTGAGAGAATTATGAACTAAAAATATTTTGTTTAGTCTCCCCTAATTAATCCTCCCATTTTCAAATTTTTTTTTTTGCCATCTATTGAGCAAAAAGTGAACTAAAAAATATTTAGTTCAGTTTCCCCTAATTTATCCTCCCATTTTCATTAACTTAGTGCCATCTATTATGCAAAAAATGAACTAAAGATTTAGTTAATTCCAACAATAGATGGCATCCAAGTGCCCTTCTCATCTTCAGTGCCATCTAGTGTGCAAAAAAAAAAAATATTTACTCTCTCCTCCCATTTTCATTAACTTATAATAAAAAAAAAAGAAGCGCTAAGCCATCATTAACTTATAGTACCATCTATTAAGCAAAAAATGAACTAATTTAACCTTTAAACTGTCCAAACGTAGATCTACGTTTTTTCAACATTTCACTGTAAAAAAAGTAATCTTTTTTTACATTTGAAAATGTGTAAAAAAAAAAAAAACTTTGATCTACATTTTTTTATACTGGAAAATATGTAAAAAAAATGTAGATCTACTTTTGGAGCACTACGCATGTGAACATGGATCTGTTTGGACAGTTTAAGGGTTATTATTATTACAATAAAAAAAGAAGTGCTAAGCCACAAGGACTATACAGCTATTCCAACAATAGATGGCATCAGTGTCATTTTTATAAATTTTTAGTGCCATCTATTATGCAAAAAATTAACTAATTTATTCTCCCTACAGTAGATGGCAGCCTGGTGCCATTTTCATTAACTTTTACTTTTTCTGTTACCGAGGGTGAAGCACAAAACCCACAGAGGTCATAGTGTGCCTGGGAAATGGGAGGCAATTATATTATTATAATAAAAAAGAAGCGCTAAGCCACAAGGGCTATACAGCGCTAGTTATAATCATAACTAAGAGCTAAATCCACAAGGGTCAATGAGAGGCAGGCCAATTCAATCCAAGAGAGGATTATTACAATTAAGGGGGAGCGCTAAACTCATAGAATTATACAGCGCATGTAGGGGGGAGGACTGAAGGTATTCAGGCTCAATTCAGGGAACTGGAGCACAGATCCAATTCCCTAGATCAAGAGCCCCTCACCAGCATCAAGGAACCTTCCTTGAGAGGATCTAAGAGAGGAAAAAGTCCAATTCCTTGCATCAAGTGCCCAACACTAGCATCAACTTCAGTAGACGCAGGAAAGTGGTCGAGAAAGAGACACGAGCAAATGTGAATATCTAGAAAATATTTGTGTTCTGGGACTATGATCCTAACAAACACAGGTTTGAGAACAACACATACTGGCAAGAAAGGTGATGACATGACAGTGAGGTAAGAGACAGCATCAGGTAACCTATGAAGTCAAGTGACAACCACATAATGTAGTGGACAGGTCTAAGGTTGTGTTTGATATAAGGACACAAGTGCAACTAATGCAACATTTTATTGTAGCAACAATTCACTCTGCAGGAACTTTGTTAAGACATTACAAACAAGGACACAGAGTATATATAGGTATAGTGTGAGGTGCAAAGCATAATACAATCATTGTAGGTAATAGCAGTAGTATTTGTGGTAGTAATAGTACAACTACTACCACCACCTACAATGATTATATTATGCTTTGCACCTCACAATATACCTATATATACTCTCTGTGTCCATGTATTGTTTGTAATGGGTTTGACAAAGCTCCTGGAGAGCAAAATGTTGCCACAATAAAATGTCACATTAGTTGCACTTGTGTCCATTTATCTAACATACTGTTGGTAATTCTACCATCAATATTACATCTAAAGTTGTGTCCTGTGATGACTTTCAATGTCAAAAATGCCTGGAAGCCTCATTAATTATTCACTAAAATTGAATAAAAAAAAGTTGGAAATTATTCGGTGGTTGTGGAGATTATCTCCCCCTGGGCTTGGTCACAGACCAGGCCTCCTAGGCTCCCCCTGGGACACCTAGCCCGGTCACAGTCACAGACCAGGCCTCCTAGGCTCCCCCTGGGCTCGGTCACCAGTCACACCACCAGGCCTCCTAGGCTGGGCTCAGTCACAGACCAGGCCTCCTAGGCTCCCCCTGGGCTTGGTCACAGACCAGGCCTCCAGGAGGCCTCCTAGGCTCCCCCTGGGCTTGGTTACAGACCAGGCCTCCTAGGCTCCCCCTGGGCTTGGTCACAGACCAGGCCTCCTAGGCTCCCCCTGGGCTTGGTCACAGACCAGGCCTCCTAGGCTCCCCCTGGGCTCGGTCACAGACCAGGCCTCCTAGGCTCCCCCTGGGCTCGGTCACAGACCAGGCCTCCTAGGCTCCCCCTGGGCTCGGTCACAGACCAGGCCTCCTAGGCTCCCCCTGGGCTCGGTCACAGACCTGGCCTGGGCCGGTCACAGGCTCCCCCTGGGCTCGGTCACAGACCAGGCCTCCTAGGCTCCCCCTGGGCTCGGTCACAGACCAGGCCTCCTAGGCTCCTAGGCTCCCCCTGGGCTCGGTCACAGACCAGGCCTCCTAGGCTCCCCCTGGGCTCGGTCACAGACCAGGGCCAGGCTCCCCCTGGGCTCGGTCACAGACCAGGCCTCCTAGGCTCCCCCTGGGCTCGGTCACAGACCAGGCCTCCTAGGCTCCCCCTGGGCTCGGTCACAGACCAGGCCTCCTAGGCTCCCCCTGGGCTCGGTCACAGACCAGGCCTCCTAGGCTCCCCCTGGGCTCGGTCACAGACCAGGCCTCCTAGGCTCCCCCTGGGCTCGGTCACAGACCAGGCCTCCTAGGCTCCCCCTGGGCTCGGTCACAGACCAGGCCTCCTAGGCTCCCCCTGGGCTCGGTCACAGACCAGGCCTCCTAGGCTCCCCCTGGGCTCGGTCACAGACCAGGCCTCCTAGGCTCCCCCTGGGCTCGGTCACAGACCAGGCCTCCTAGGCTCCCCCTGGGCTCGGTCACAGACCAGGCCTCTTAGGTAGGAAAGGAAATATTACAGGATTAAGAACTATGTATTACAAAACACAAAGGAAAGTAATATAGGAAAGCCCTGTGTTTTCTGCCCCCTCTTTACTGCTCTCAATTTTTCAGCAGTTTTCAATTTAGTTATTGTTTGGTGCTTTTTCTGCTTCTTTGCACAACAGTTGTGTCAGGGAAGAGTTACCGGTGTCATGTTTTAAGTATTATATGTATTTTGTATTTATTTTACTTTTGTATGTGATTTTTTTATGCCAAGCTGTACTGAGCACTTAATATATTATAGTGTAAACATGTTATCGGGCATTTCGGACCCTTTCGATATTGACCCTTTCGATAAAAAAAAAACTTTTCCACTCGCCAACAACTATCACTTATCAGTGAGGGTCAGGAACATAACAGCTATGAAAACAGGGACCTCCTGTAATAATAATATTGTCAAACTAAGCATTAAACCTGGACCAAGGAAAGTAAAGATGTGTGTGTGTGTGTGCATAGTGAATAAAAGTCGAGGTTTGTAACATTTATACTGAAAGAGATGTCAGGCTTAAATTCAGTGGCGGCTCATACGAGGGTGCTGTGGAACTGCAGCACCCACTATTTTCACTCAGTATTATCGCTAACATTAAATATGTCTTTTTTTTTTTCCTTTAAATCTTTCTTTATACTTGTACATTATATAATCAAAGAGTTAAAGAAAATAGGGGGTGCTGCAGAACCCCCGCATGAGCCACCTCTGCTTAAATTCCTTTCCACGTCCACTGCTCAGTAACCTACACTGACACTACTGTCAGTGACAGTAGTGTCAGTTATGTGTTTATTAACTACATGCAGTTGTGATGAATGGTTTAGAAAACCGACAAGTTGAAGAATTGAGACACTTATGTTTTCTAATGGTAGTTTTGAAGGTGATGAATGTGTCTGCAGTTCTAGAGTTTTCAGGTAGTGTTTTCCAGATTTTAAGGCCTTTGACATACACTGAATTTTTGTAAAGGTTTAGTCGGACACGGGGAATGTCATAGAGATGTTTGTGTCTGGTGTTATGCCTGTGGGTCCTGTCACAACTATCAAGAAAGGGTTTTAGGTCAAGGTTAATATTGGAATTTAAGGTCCTGTAGATTTAGATTGCACAGTAGTAAATGTGGATGTTCTGAACAGGGAGTAAGTTTAGATCTATGAAGAGTGGGGGGGAGGGGTGTTGCCAGGGATGGGACTGACTGACTATAGTGACTTGACTTACTGACTGGACTAAGTGACTTACTGACTTGACTAACTATAGTTAGTGAGTACTGACCGACTAAGGGTCAATGAGAAATGAGATGCTTGATACTGAGATGCTTTGCCGTTTCCACGACTAAACTTCCGGTACAGCTTACAATACTGACTGGTTGGAGAGCTGGTCATAAGTCTGAGTGATCTTTAAACAGGTAGGTTGTTATATGAGGAGTACCTGTATTATATAACTTTAACATTGTTACTCATAAAGACCACAATACAAAAAAAAAAGTCACAAAAAATGGAATATAAAACTAATAGAAAACTGCCAAAGATTATTATCATTATACGAGCACTTTCAAATGCAGTGAAACCTCGGCTTATGAACTTAATCCATTCCGTGACCTTGTTCGTATCCTGATTTGTTCGTATGCTGAGTCAGTTTTCTTCATTTAAATTAACTGAAAAGCCATTAATCCTTTCCAGTGGAATTCCTGCTCTCAGAGGGAGGAAAAATACACTTAAATATAGAGCTAATATCAACTCTACAGCTTATTTATCTATCACAATTGCTCTAATATGACATAATAAACAATATAAATAACATAGAAACCTGATATATACTCTAGAATAAAATATGTCATTATGTGACAAGTGGAGGCGGCTATAACTGCTCCCGCATTGTTGTGGTATTCACTGCCATCTAGTGACGGCCTTTTGAAGCCGTCTTAAAATTATTATTATAGTACATTATTATTATGTACGTATTATTATTATATTGATTCAGGCTTAATTTAGGGAACTGGAACACAGATCCAATTCCATAGATCAAGAGCCCCTCACCATGTACGTACTACTACTACTACTAATAATAATAATAAAAGGCTGCCAGTACTTGGCACCACCATCAGCAAAACATTGGTAACCACTACTTTTCACCTGTCTAGACTTAAGTAGTCTATAAGTATTAGGTTAAGTCTGCCTGAAATGCCTCGGCATGATAGTGGCTTTCTTTGCTCCAATCATGTTATATGTAAACACACATTGTAACCTTTGCAGGGAAATAAATATTTTATTTATTTATTCATTTAAGGAACCTCCCTTGAGGAGGAAGTACACACCTTCAAATTTCATTCGTATCCAGAAGCAAAAAATCGACTGAATGACGGTTCGTATCCTGAAAAGTTCGCATGGTGGGGCATTCATAAGCCGAGGTTCCATTGTATAGGGAAAATGATTAATCATTTCCCATGAAAAAAATCCTATTGTTATTGGCATATTATACAATGATGGGGTTGTAAAAATAATTTAAACACTGCTTAATACTAAAATATGTAAATACAAAAGAATTAGATGAAATAAATGCAAATTTAACCTCACTTTATTTTGCTGAAAAGAGTCGAGTGCCTACCAGGATAGTGCTGAGAAGGGAGGAGGAAATGTTATTGTTTGGAAGGAGAGTCCCCTTCTCTTTTCCCTATTTCGACCTGGTTGAAGCTCACCAAAGAACTTTGCTTCTGCCTTCTCCTCAGGATGTTTTGGAAATGTGACATAGTCTGGTCATTCCATTATTATTATTATTATTATAATGACAGGAGCGCTAAACCCATAGGATTATACAGCGCATGTGGGGGGATGGAAGGTATTCAGGCTCAATTCAGGGAACTGGAGCACAGATCCAATTCCCTAGATCAAGAGCCCCTCACCAGCATCAAGGAACCTCCCTTGAGGGGAGTGATCATTCCAGACAATGCTATTATGGCTTGTTTGGGATTTGTTGGGGTGGTACTTCTCTGCAAAGTTTTTGACGTCCATCTATTTGGCAAAGATTTCCTTGATTAATGAAGTAGGTACTTCCTCTATCTCCTCTTCTGAGCCTGAAGAGAGTGCATCCATCTTAGACTTGTGCTCCTCCTTCTCAAGTTCCTGTAACTCCTCAGTGGTCAGCTCTTCCCTGTGCTCCTCCACTAACTCCTCCACATCACCATCACACATCCAGACTCATGGACCTGCCCAGAGAGACAATGTCCTCCGCTGTACCATTTCCTTCATTGCTTGGTTCTTCTCATTAACTTTCTTAGAACTCATGGTTAATGAATTTACTAAAAATTTATACGACAAAACACAAAATCACGTAAAAATTCACAGTTACAGTGCGGGTTGTTACAGTATGCAAACCTAAGTAATGTATATTAGAGGTGTGTACGCATTAGATGAATTAAATATGGGCAGTCGTGGCTTTGTAAACAAGGGTAG
Source organism: Cherax quadricarinatus (assembly GCF_038502225.1). NCBI lineage: Eukaryota > Metazoa > Arthropoda > Malacostraca > Decapoda > Parastacidae > Cherax > Cherax quadricarinatus. Next base: position 74,217 of record NW_027196798.1, read on the forward strand.
CACACGATGTCATGACTCATTTTGACCCATATAAGTTCTAGTACGCGAGTCGATATTCTAAAGAAAGGTCACATACCAAGCTAAAATTTTTGTGTCCAAACAGGATGTATACCAAGTTGGACTTATTCCAAAGTGGATGTATACTGAGGTACCAATGTATCTGTTAATGGTATCATAAGTTCTTATAAAAAAAATATTAATAAATATTACATTGTACACTACTACATAATTGTTATGACAAATCACAAAACACTACTTTATCTTGGTCATCAAAACTCATAAACCTGCTAACATAAACAATACATGTCTACTGACTGCGAGCAGAGACGATTATTGATAGTGAGATAGAACACTAGGCCAAAAGTTACGTGATAATGGTGTTGACATTGGGACGTGCCATTGTCGTGTTGACTTCAGTCGTTGTTGATATAGTGTTGCCACCCACTGGAATCCTTACCTGTTTTACATTATTACCAACTTAAGAAATGGTGCCTACAAATTAAAATTTTATTACAGAAACTAAAAATTATTTGTTTGAAAAAATATAACTTTCATAATATGCCTTGCTTATTAAATAAATTTGGTGCAACTGAGCATTCATTACCACTGAGATTTTCATTTTGACCTCATCTGGGTAAATTACATAAATAAATATACATACATTTATTAACCAAATTCTAATAATCACTGTCTATGATATTTCTCTATGCAACAATTTGAATTTTTGTGCAAACTGTACTGGTAAAAAAGAAAATAGGGACTCTGGCTACAGTTAAAAACTACATATCTAATAATTACTCTAAGTGCAATTATCAATAAGAAAGCATATTAGCAAGAGATGCGATGACACCCCAATTTTTACAAATTTTGTTTTAACACGTCGGTCGTCTTCCACCGAGGCAAGGTGACCCAAAGAAGAAAACACTTTCACCATCATTCACACATATCACTGTCTTTGCTGAGGTGCCCACATATGACAGTTTAGATGTCACTCCAAACAGCCAATATCCCAAACCCCTCCTTTAAGTTGACTGGATAAATATTTACTTAGATATGGCCAAAAAGGAAGCAAGGGGCTAGTAACTCTCTCTCTTCTATAAATTACTAAATGTAAAAAGAAGAAAAACTTAGAATTTTTTTTTTCAAGTCACCCTGCCTCAGTGGGAGATGACCAGTAATTTTTTTTAACACATCAGCTGTTTTCCACCAAGTTCGGGTAACCCGAAAAATAAGAAACAATTTCGTCATCACTGACTACACTGTCTTACCAATGGCTGATATGACCAGTATGTTGATAAAGAAAAACATTTAAAATTCCTATGATTTGCAGCTTCATGATTCATGAACCTTTAGTCTTGTCCCTCTCTAAGGCTATTAACCCTTAAACGGTCCAAACGTATATATATATGTTCACTCGCACAGCGCTCCGAATATTTTGAAAAAACAAAAAAAAAAGCTTTTTTTTATAGAAAAAAGAGCACATTTTTTTAAGTATTTTAGAATAAAAAAAATAATTTAGGGTCAGTATTTACCGAGATATGAGGCTGAGAAGTTGGCACTGGATGCTCAGGTGACAGCAACATCGAGTCCTGCCGCTTGCAGAAGTGTTGCTGATATACCTTTTTTTCTATTTTTCATATTATTTTATGTAATTTTTATGTTCTGATAATTACAATTTGTAGTAGTTCTTGTCTTTTATAACCAATCTTTGTTCTGACACTAGTATTAGGTACTGAAATTGTACTCAAATTGTCACAAACACACTGACAGGTGGACATTTACACCTGCCTTGGTCATTTAATATTGTCTTGGAATATATACAAAGTATTTATATGTCCCAGCAATGTTTTGTATATGTGGAAGTATATAATAACAATGAGGAGGAGGAGGAGGAGGAGGAGGAGGAGGGAGGAGGAGGAGGAGGAGAGGAGGAGGAGGAGAGGAGGAGGAGGAGGAGAGGAGGAGGAGGACGAGGAGGAGGAGGAGAGGAGGAGGAGGAGAGGAGGAGGAGGAGGAGTAGGAGGGGAGGAGGAGGAGGGGAGGAGGAGGAGGAGGGGAAGAGGAGAACGAGGAGGAGGAGGAGGAGAGGAGGAGAGGGAGGAGGAGGAGGATTAGGAGGAGGAGGAGGAGGAGGAGGAGGAGGAGGAGGAGGAGGAGATGATGAAGGAGGAGGAGATGGAGGAGGAGGAGGAGAAGCTGGAGGAGGAGGCGGAGAAGCAGGAGGAGGAGGAGGAGGAGCAGGAGGAGGAGGAGGAGGAGGAGGAGGAGAGGAGGAGGAGGAGGAGGAGGAGAGGAGGAGGAGGAGGAGGAGGAGGAGGAGGAGGGAGGAGGAGGAGGAGGAGGAGTTGGAGGAGGAGGAGATGGAGGATGAGGAGATGGAGGTGGAGGAGGAGGAGATGGAGGAGGAGGAGGAGATGGAGGAGGAGGAGATGGAGGAGGAGGAGATGGAGGAGGAGGAGATGGAGGAGGAGGAGATGGAGGAGGAGGAGGAGGAGATGGAGGAGGAGGAGATGGAGGAGGAGGAGATGGAGGAGGAGGAGATGGAGATGGAGGAGGAGGAGATGGAGGAGGAGGAGGAGATGGAGGAGGAGGAGATGGAGTAGGAGATGGAGGAGGAGGAGATGGAGGAGGAGATGGAGGAGGAGATGGAGGAGGAGGAGGAGGATGATGATGATGATGATGATGATGATACATAATAATAATAATAGGTAATAATAAGTTGCCTTGAAGCATAAAAACAAAGTCCACCCCTGACAGTGACATGATAAGATAACAACTGATAAGAGGTGGGGAGGGTGCAGCTAATAAGAAAAGATTAGAGGTGATATTTGATGAGCACTGCCCTCACTTTGTTTTGGCTGGTACACAAACATGTCTGTCTGTCTATTTGTCTGTCTGTCAAGCTCCCTGTCTATCTGTCTAGCTCTCTGTCTCAGAGAGCCACAAAACTGCGTCGTCATCACGTTTACTCACATCTTCAAGCAGAGTATAGCACTTTGTCTGGATTTTTTGGGTTATCCTAGGTAATTTACACTATGTCCACTTGTATTTATGTGTACCTGTGAGACAGAGATAGAGAGACAGATTGAAAGAGATACAGAGACAGACAAAGACAGATAGAGACAGACAGAGATAGACACAGAGGTAGACAGAGACAGAGATAGACAGACAGATAGATAGAGGAAGACAGAGATAGAGATAGAGATACAGAGATAGACAGACCCTAAACTTGGGGTTAACATCACTTTCCTCTTAAAAGAGGAGTGTTAATATGACATTACATCAGTGAATCCTTGGTGTTTACTGCGCTGTTTGCTCTAGCTGGCGCTCAATTTAACTGGTGCTCCCACAAGGTACTAAATGATCCCAGATTTTTTTAATACCACGCACACTGAGTGTTAGGACCCATTCTATGCTGACAAGGCATCTCAGGCCAATTGTGCCAAATTTGAAGGCAGGAAAAATAAAACGTATATATACGTTTGGGGCACTACGCGTAAGAACGTATATATACGTTTGGACCGTTTAAGGGTTAATTGAGGTCAACTATATTTCACTACAATGTGTCTACATCAGGGGCTACCAAACCCAGGGTTGTGACCCGATGTAAAATTGATGGAGATTCAGTGATTGTTTGGTTTGATATTCTATATATCTACCACAATTTCCTGAGTTGCTAGGTAATTACCTCCATCATTT
>NW_027196799.1:0-37500 GCF_038502225.1 Cherax quadricarinatus
CTCTCTCTCTCTCTCTCTCTTTTTTTTTTACACAGGGTTTGACAAGGTTAGGTTAAGGATCCCTAGCTTTATTGACAAGCTATTTACAGGTTAAGGATTCCTAACTTTATTGACAAGCTAAGAGCTGTTACCTACATCAGCTCATTTGAAAGCATTTTTATTGTTATGAAACATACAAGTAGGGAACAGGATGAAGTTGGAGCCATCTGTGGGCCAGCATTTTCATTTGATCAACTGACTTTATCTCGTTGACATCATAATGCTGTACGAATGTGTTCCATACTCGAGTCATCCTGGGGATAAATGATCTCAGATGAAGTGATGTTCTGGAGAAGGGTACAGCCAGAGTGAAGTTGCTGCTTTCTGCCCGTCTTGTGGTATAGAAGCTTGCTTCACGCTGTCCTCGAAGTGGATCCAAGTGTGGTACTTTGACAATATTGGCCTTGTACATAACAGTAAGGCCACCCACATCCCTCCTGTGTTGAAGGCTCTGCTGAAATGACAGATCTATCCAGGATGGGTCCAGGCGAGAGATGAGACGTCTTGCTCTGTTCTCTACTCTGTCAAGCAGTCGCAGATGAGAGGGGGGGGGGGAAGGGCAGGCAAACCAAGAAAGTGGAGCATACTCAAGGTGTGAGCGTACTTGTGCCTCGTACAGAATCTTGCAACCCCTACTGTCAAGCAGATGCGAGATACGGCGAAGTGCTGTAAGCTTCCTGGCTGCCTTGTTTGCAAGATTTACAACGTGGTTCTTCATGGTCAGTTTGGAGTCAAATTTCACCCCAAGGATATCAACTTCTTCCCCAGGTGCCAACACCCTCCCATTCATCCTTACTACTGCACCGGCATTACCATCATGGTGCCTAGAGACCATCATCATTTGTGTTTTCTCAGGTGCAAATGTTACTTGCCATCTATTTCCCCAAGCTGATATAGCTCTTAGCTGGTGATTGATGTAGCTTAGAGCAGCTGGCATTTCTTCTCTTGGATAAGTGAATGTCAGTGTACAGTCGTCTGCATATGCATGGGATTCTGGGATGAGATGAAGAAGGTCATTGAAGTAGACATTCCATAACAATGGTCCCAGCACGCTTCCTTGTGGAACACTTGCCCCAATAGGATGTCTTGCTGATTCTGTTCCATTGAGAACTACCCTTAGAGATCTACCATGAAGGTAATCACTGAGGAGACATAGCGTAGAGCCTGCAATTCCCAGTGCTTGAAGTTTTGCTAAGAGGCCCTGGTGCCACACCCGGTCGAAAGCACCAGCAATGTCCAGTGCTACCACACAGCTGACTTTGGATTCATCCAGTGACTGGTGCCACTTAGTGGAGAGGTTTAACAACAGATCAGCAGCAGAGTAACCTTTCCTGAAGCCATATTGACGGTCACAAAGTAGTGAGTGGTAGTCAAAAAACTCTGTCATTTGTCTTGAGATTATTGTCTCAAGGATCTTGCCAGTGATTGACAGGAGTGACACTGGTCTGTAGTTGCTGATTTCTGCTCTGCTCTTCTTTTTGTGAACAGGGACTACATTTGCCTCTTTCCACAGAGAAGGCCATTTACACTGTACTAGGCAGTGCTGAAAGATGCGAGTTAGAGGTGCTGCTAGCTGGTCTGCACATCTTCTCAGCAATCTTGGGCTCAACTTGTCTGGGCCCACAGCCTTTTCTTGGTCAAGCGATTTAAGAAGGAAATGCACCTCCTCCTGCCTTATTGTCACCACTGACAGTTTTGACACAGTTCTTGTAGCTAGCCAAGGAGGGTCCCTGGCTGGATCAGGAACTTGCATATTTGCCAGCCAAGTGTTCAGCAAAGAGGTCAACTTTCTCTTGACTGCTACTGGAGATAGTCCCATCCTGTCGAATAAGTTCCAGCAGATAACCTTGTTTATCCTTGACCAAGGACCACTAGGTTTTGGAGCTCACTCTACCTGATGCTGGCTTTATTATTGTGTCCCCCTCCCATTTAGCGATGGCCCACTTTTGAACGTCACCCATATGCCTACAGGCTTGCCTGTGCAAGTTCCTGTTATAGGTGGTAGGATGTCTCTTATACCTTCGCCATGCCTTGTACTTAGCAGTAGCAGCCTCTCTACAACGAAAGCCAAACCAAGGCTGATCTGTAGGCTTCGTCACATATTGCCGGTGAGGAATGTTGACATTTGTGTTGAAGCAGAAGGGAGTCCACATTTTCCATTACGAAGTTGATGAGGTCTGCATGCTGTCACTTAGGTCAGTACATTGCACATGCTAGAACAGAGGTACTAGTGTTTATGCATAGCTTGAAGAACATCATTTCAAGATGAGTAGGGGTGGCAACATCAATGTGCTGGGCATGAACACTTTTAGAGAAGCACACAGCAACACCTCCTCCTTACCCTTGCCTGTCTCTTCTCATCCATGAGGTGTAGCCAGCAATTCTTGCAAAATTTTCTGGAGTCCTGTCGTCCAAAAATGTTTCAACAACAGCTATCATGTCGGGACATCGAGTGTTCACAAAACTGTGTGCGAGTTCTCCAACATTAGTAATGAAACCTCTAATGTTGGCTGACAGGATGCTGATAGACTGGCTCCTCATGATGTGGTCAGCTTGAGGTGGTTGGTGTGTAAGGCATGTAAGGCGCCTGTCCTCGAGAGAAGTAGGGCACTGAAGCAGCTGCAGGGATGTAGGTCTGGTCTTGTATAAGACACAATACCACCTGCTGGGCTGAGATAGGAGTAGCTGAGTGGGTGACATGTGAGTGTGTTCACCAATTCAGAGATCCTGCCAGTTTGTTCCGAAAACAGGTCTCTAAACAGGTGGTACTGTCTTATCAAGTTCCTTTTTCTTCCGACACTCCTCCTTATGTCCTTTCTTGTGGCAGTAATTACACCTGGTATCTCTCTCTCTCTCTCTCTCTCTCTCTCTCTCTCTGCTAAAGGCTGTTATCCTGCTTCAGCTGATGTGACAAGCTAAAGGCTGTTATCCTGCTTCAGCTGATGTGACAAGCTAAAGGCTGTTATCCTGCTTCAGCTGATTTTAAAGCTTGACTCTTCCTGTGATTTATTATACAATTAACACAGTGACGTACAAAGCACGTATTATTAGTAGAATACATATAGGGTACAGGGTACAGTTGGAGCTACATATAGGGTACAGGGTACAGTTGGAGCTACATATAGGGTACAGGGTACAGTTGCAGCTACATATAAGGTTCAGGATACAGTTGGAGCTGCATATAGGGTACAGGATACAGTTGGAGCTACATATAGGGTGCAGTTGGCGCTACGTATAGGGTACAATGTACAGTTGGAGCTACATATAGGGTACAGGGTACAGTTGGAGCTACATATAGGGTACAGGGTACAGTTGGAGCTACATATAGGGTAAAGAGTACAGTTGGAGCTACATATAGGGTACAGGGTACAGTTGGAGCTACATAAAGGGTACAGGGTACAGTTGGAGGTACATATAGGGTACAGGGTACAGTTGGAGGTACATATAGGGTACAGGGTACAGTTGGAGAAACATATAGGGTACAGGGTACAGTTGGAGCTACATATAGGGTAAAGGGTACAGTTGGAGCTACATATAAGGAACAGGGTACAGATGGGGCTATATATAGGGCACAGGGAACAGACGAGGCTTCTTTTAGAGTACAAGGTACAGATGGGGCTACACATAGGGTACAGGGTACAGATGGGGTTACATATAGGGTACAGGGTGCAGATGGGGCAACGTATAGGGTACAGGGTGCAGATGGGGCTACATATAGGGTACAGGGTACAGATGAGGCTTCATATATGGTACAGGGTACAGATGGTGCTACATATAGGGTACAGTGAACAGATGGGGCTACATATAGGGTACAGGGCACAGATGGGGCTACATATAGGGTACAGGGTACAGATGGGGCTACATATATATAGGGTACAGGGTACAGATGGGGCTACATATAGGGTACAGGGTACAGATGGGGCTACATATAGGGGACAGGGTACAGTTGGAACTTTATATAGGGTACAGGGTATAGATGAGACTTCATATAGGGTACAGGGTACAGATGGAACTACATATAGGGTACAGGGTACAGATGGGGCAACATATAGGGTACAGGGTACAGATGGGGCTACATATAGGGTACAGGGTACAGATGGGTGTACATATAGGGTACAGGGTACAGTTGGAGCTACATATTGGGTACAGGGTATAGATGAGGCTTCATATAGGGTACAGGGTACAGATGCGGCTACATATAAGGTACAGGGTACAGATGGGGCTACATATAGGGTACAGATGGGGCTACACATAGGGTACAGGGTACAGTTGGAGCTACATATAGGGTACAGGGAATAGATGAGGCTTCATATAGGGTACAGGATACAGATGGGGCTACATATAGGGTACAGGGTACAGATGGGGCTACACATAGGGTACAGGGTAGAGATGAGGCTTCATATAGGGTACAGGGTACAGATGGGGCTACATATAGGGTACAGGGTACAGATGGGGCTACATATAGGGTACTGGGTACAGATGGGGCTACATATAGGGTACTGGGTACAGATGGGGCTACATATAGGTTACAGGGTACAGATAGAGCTACATATAAGGTACAGCGTAGAGATGGGGCTACATACAAGGTACAGGGTACAGATGGGGCTACATATAGGGTACAGGGCACAGATGGGGCTACATATAGGGTACAGATGGGGCTACATATAGGGTACAGGGTACAGATGGGGCTACATATAGGGTACAGGGTACAGACGAGGCTTCAAATAGGGTACAGGGTACAGATGGGGCTACATATAGGGTACAGGGTACAGATGGGGCTACATATAGGGTACAGGGTACAGGGTACAGATGGAGCAACATATAGCGTGCAGGGTACAGATGGGGCTACATATAGGGTACAGGGTATAGATGGGGCTACATATAGGGTACAGGGTACAGATAGAGCTACATATAAGGTACAGGGTACAGATGGGGCTACATATAAGGTACAGGGTTCAGATGGGGATACATATAGGGTACAGTGTACAAATGGGGCTACATATAGGGTACAGGGTACAGATGGGGCTACATATAAGGTACAGGGTACAGATGGGGCTACATATAAGGTACAGTGTACAGATAGGGCTACATATAGGGTACAGGGTACAGATGAGGCTACACATAGGGTACAGGGTACAGATGGGGCTACATATAATGTACAGGGTACAGATGAGGCTACACATAGGGTACAGGGTACAGATGGGGCTACATATAGGGTACAGGGTACAGATGGGGCTACATATAGGGCACAGAGTACAGATGGGGCTACATATAGGCCACACGGTACAAATGAGGCTACATATAGGGTACGGGGTACAGATGGGGCTACATACAGGGTACAGGGTACAGATGAGACTACATATAGGGTACAGGGTACAGATGGGGCTACATATAGGGTACAGAGTACAGATAAGGCAACATATGGGGTACAGGGTACAGATGGGGCTACATATAGGGTACAGGGTACAGATGAGGCTACATATAGGGTACAGGGTACAGATGGGGCTACATATAGGGTACAGGGTACAGATGAGGCTACATATAGGGTACAGGGTACAGATGGGGCTACATATAGGGTACAGGGTACAGATGAGGCTACATATAGGGTACAGGGTACAGATGGGGCTACATATAGGGTACATGGTACAGATGGGGCTACATATAGGGTACAGGGTACAGATGAGGCTACATATAAGGTACAGGGTACAGATGAGGCTACATATAGGGTACAGGGTACAGATGGGGCTACATATAGGGTACCGGGTACAGATGGGGCTACATATAAGGTACAGGGTACAGATGAGGCTACATATAGGGTACAGGGTACAGATGAGGCTACATATAGGGTACAGGGTACAGATGAGGCTACATATAAGGTACAGGGTACAGATGAGGCTACATACAGGGTACAGGGTACAGATGGGGCTATATATAGGGTACAGGGTACAAATGAGGCTACATATAGGGTACAGGGTACATATGGGGCTACATATAGGGTACAGGGTACAGATGAGGCTACATATAGGGTACAGGGTACAGATGGGGCTACATATAGGGTACAGGGTACAGATGGGGCTACATATAGGGTACAGGGTACAGATGAGGCTACATATAGGGTACAGGGTACAGATGGAGCTACATATAGGGTACAGGGTACAGATGAGGCTACATATAGGGTACAGGGTACAGATGGGGCTACATATAGGGTACAGGGTACAGATGAGGCTACATATAGGGTACAGCGTACAGATGAGGCAACATATAGGGTAGAGGGTACAGATGGGGCTACATATAGGGTACAGATGAGACTACATATAAGGAACAGGGTACAGATGAGGCTACATATAGGGTACAGGGTAGAGATGGGGTTACATATAGGGTACAGGGAACAGATGAGGCTACATATAGGGTACAGGGTACAGATGAGGCTACATATAGGGTACAGGGTACAGATAGGGCTACATATAGGGTACAGGGTACAGATCAGGCTACATATAGGGTACAGAGTACAGATGGGGCTACATATAGGGTACAAGGTACAGATGAGGCTACATATAGGGTACAGGGTACAGATGGGGCTACATATAGGGTACAGGGTACAGATGAGGCTACATATAGGGTACAGCGTACAGATGAGGCTACATATAGGGTAGAGGGTACAGATGGGGCTACATATAGGGTACAGGGTACAGATGAGAGTACATATAAGGTACAGGGTATAGATGAGGTTACATATATTGTACAGGGTACAGATGGGGTTACATATAGGGTACAGGGAACAGATGAGGCTACATATAGGGTACAGGATACAGATGAGGCTACATATAGGGTACAGGGTACAGATAGGGCTACATATAGGGTACAGGGTACAGATGAGGCTACATATAGGGTGCAGGGTACAATTGAGGCTACATATAGGGTACAGGGTACAGATGGGGTTACATATAGGGTACAGGGTACAGATGAGGCTACATATAAGGTACAGGGTACAGATGAGGTTACTTATAGGGTACAGGGTACAGATGAGGCTACATATAGGGTACAGGGTACAGATGAGGCTACATATAAGGTACAGGGTACAGATGAGGCTACATATAGGGTACAGGGTACAGATGGAGCTACATATAGGGTACAGGGTACAGATGAGGCTACATATAGGGTACAGGGTACAGATGGGGCTACATATAGGGTACAGGGTACAGATGGGGCTACATATAGGGTACAGGGTGCAGACAGGGCTACATATAGGGTACAGGGTACAGATGGGGCTACATATTGGGTACAGGGTACAGATGGAGCTACACACAGTACAGCTGGAACTGACAATAAACCAGAGAGATTTAATTGAAAATAAAAAATATAAAAATATGTGAAGAAGTAAACCCGTGTGGATTTTTCAGCGTAATGAGTGGTTTAGGCTCGATCCTCCGTGCGAGAAATGAGACACAGAGCAGGAACATTCTTACTCACCTAATTACAAACTTTTTCACTTATTATGTTGGGGGAGTTGACGAGGGATGTTCCTAGAAACTGACTTCATGATATTGCTCTGAATACAGCGCTATGTGTTCAGTGTTCTGTGTACAGTGTTCTGTGTACAGTGTTCTGTGTACAGTGTTCTGTGTACAGTGTTCTGTGTACAGTGTTCTGTGTACAGTGTTCTGTGTACAGTGTTCTGTGTACAGTGTTCTGTGTACAGTGTTCTGTGTACAGCGTTCTGTGTACAGCGTTCTGTGTACAGTGTTGTGTGTACAGTGTTCTGTGTACAGCGTTCTGTGTACAGCGTTCTGTATACAGTGTTGTGTGTACAGCGTTGTGTGTACAGCGTTGCGTGTACAGCGTTGTGTGTACAGCGTTGTGTGTACAGTGTTCTGTGTACAGTGTTCTGTGTACAGTGTTCTGTGTACAGTGTTCTGTGTACAGCGTTCTGTGTACAGTGTTCTGTGTACAGTGTTCTGTGTACAGTGTTCTGTGTACAGTGTTCTGTGTACAGCGTTCTGTGTACAGTGTTGTGTGTACAGTGTTGTGTGTACAGTGTTCTGTGAACAGTGTTCTGTGTACAGTGTTCTGTGTACAGTGTTCTGTGTACAGTGTTCTGTGTACAGCGTTCTGTGTACAGTGTTGTGTGTACAGTGTTGTGTGTACAGTGTTGTGTGTACAGTGTTCTGTGTACAGTGTTCTGTGTACAGTGTTCTGTGTACAGTGTTCTGTGTTCAGCGTTCTGTGTACAGTGTTGTGTGTACAGTGTTCTGTGTACAGTGTTCTGTGTACAGTGTTCTGTGTACAGTGTTCTGTGTACAGTGTTCTGTGTACAGTGTTGTGTGTAGAGTGTTGTGTGTAGAGTGTTGTGTGTACAGTGTTCTGTGTACAGCGCTCTGTGTACAGTGTTCTGTGTACAGTGTTCTGTGTACAGTGTTGTGTGTACAGTGTTCTGTGCACAGCGTTCTGTGTACAGTGTTGTGTGTACAGTGTTCTGTGTACAGTGTTGTGTGTACAGTGTTATGTGTACAGTGTTCTGTGTACAGTGTTCTGTGTACAGTGTTGTGTGTACAGTGTTGTGTGTACAGTGTTCTGTGTACAGTGTTCTGTGTACAGTGTTCTGTGTACAGTGTTGTGTGTACAGTGTTCTGTGTACAGTGTTGTGTGTACAGTGTTATGTGTACAGTGCTCTGTGTACAGTGTTCTGTGTACAGTGTTCTGTGTACAGTGTTCTGTGTACAGTGTTCTGTGTACAGTGTTCTGTGTACAGTGTTCTGTGTACAGCGCTCTGTGTACAGTGTTCTGTGTACAGTGTTCTGTGTACAGTGTTCTGTGTACAGTGTTCTGTGTACAGTGTTCTGTGTACAGTGTTCTGTGTACAGTGTTCTGTGTACAGTGTTCTGTGTACAGTGTTCTGTGCACAGTGTTCTGTGTACAGTGTTCTGTGTACAGTGTTCTGTGTACAGTGTTCTGTGTACAGGGTTCTGTGTACAGCGTTCTGTGTACAGTGTTCTGTGTATAGTGTTCTCTGTACAGTGTACTGTGTAGAGTGTTCTGTGTACAGTGTTCTGTGTACAGGGTTCTATGTACAGCGTTCTGTGTACAGTGTTCTGTGTACAGTGTTCTGTGTACAGTGTTCTGTGTACAGCGTTCTGTGTACAGTGTTCTGTGTACAGTGTTCTGTGTACAGTGTTCTGTGTACAGTGTTCTGTGTACAGTGTTCTGTGTACAGTGTTCTGTGTACAGTGTTCTGTGTACAGGGTTCTGTGTACAGCGTTCTGTGTACAGTGTTCTGTGTATAGTGTTCTGTGTAGAGTGTTCTGTGTAGAGTGTTCTGTGTACAGGGTTCTGTGTACAGGGTCCTGTGTACAGTGTTCTGTGTACAGTGTTCTGTGTACAGTGTTCTGTGTACAGCGTTCTGTGTACAGTGTTCTGTGTACAGTGTTCTGTGTACAGGGTTCTGTGTACAGCGTTCTGTGTACAGTGTTCTGTGTACAGTGTTCTGTGTACAGTGTTCTGTGTACAGTGTTCTGTGTACAGTGTTCTGTGTACAGTGTTCTGTGTACAGTGTTCTGTGTACAGGGTTCTGTGTACAGTGTTCTGGGTACAAGGTTCTGTACTCACCTAGTTGTACTCACCTAGTTGAGGTTGCAGGGGTCGAGTCCAAGCTCCTGGCCCCGCCTCTTCACTGGTCGCTACTAGGTCACACAGTGTTCTGTGTACAGTGTTCTGTGTACAGTGTTCTGTGTACAGTGTTCTGTGTACAGGGTTCTGTGTACAGTGTTCTGTGCACAGTGTTCTGTGTACAGTGTTCTGTGTACAGTGTTCTGTGTACAGCGTTCTGTGTACAGTGTTCTGTGTACAGCGTTCTGTGTACAGTGTTCTGTGTACAGTGTTCTCTGTACAGCGTTCTGAATACAGCGTTCTGTGCACAGTGTTCTGTGTACAGTGTTCTGTGTACAGTGTTGTGTGTACAGTGTTCTGTGCTCAGCGTACTGTGTAAAGCGTTCTGTGTTCTGTGTACAGCGTTCTGTGTACAGCGTTCTGTGTACAGCGTTCTGTGTACAGTGTTCTGTGTACAGCGTTCTGTGTATAGCGTTCTGTGTACAGAGTTCTATGTACAGTGTTCTGTGTACAGCGTTCTGTGTACAGCGTTCTGTGCACAGCGTTCTGTGTACAGTGTTCTGTGTACAGCGTTCTGTGCACAGCGTTCTGTGTACAGCGTTCTGTGTACAGCGTTCTGTGTACAGCGTTCTGTGTACAGTGTTCTGTGTACAGCGCTCTGTGTGCAGTGTTCTGTGTACAGCGTTCTGTGTACAGTGTTCTGTGTACAGTGTTCTGTGTACAGCGTTCTGTGTACAGCGTTCTGTGTACAATGTTCTGTGTACAGCGTTCTGTGTACAGCGTTCTGTGTACAGTGTTCTGTGTACAGTGTTCTGTGTACAGCGTTCTGTGTACAGCGTTCTGTGTACAGCGTTCTGTGTACAGTGTTCTGTGTACAGTGTTCTGTGTACAGCGTTCTGTGTACAGTGTTCTGTGTACAGTGTTCTGTGTACAGCGTTCTGTGTACAGCGTTCTGTGCACAGCGTTCTGTGTACAGTGTTCTGTGTACAGTGTTCTGTGTACAGCGTTCTGTGTACAGCGTTCTGTGTACAGCGTTCTGTGTACAGCGTTCTGTGTACAGTGTTCTGTGTACAGCGCTCTGTGTGCAGTGTTCTGTGTACAGCGTTCTGTGTACAGTGTTCTGTGTACAGTGTTCTGTGTACAGCGTTCTGTGTACAGCGTTCTGTGTACAATGTTCTGTGTACAGCGTTCTGTGTACAGCGTTCTGTGTACAGTGTTCTGTGTACAGTGTTCTGTGTACAGCGTTCTGTGTACAGTGCTCTGTGTACAGAGTTCTGTGTACAGCGTTTTGTGTACAGTGTTCTGTGTACAGTGTTCTGTGTACAGCGTTCTGTGTACAGCCTTCTGTGCACAGCGTTCTGTGTACAGTGTTCTGTGTACCGTGTTCTGAGTACAATGTTCTGTGTACAACGTTCTGTGTACAGCGTTCTGTGTACAGCGTTCTGTGTACAGTGTTCTGTGTACAGTGTTCTGTGTACAGCGTTCTGTGTACAGCCTTCTGTGCACAGCGTTCTGTGAACAGTGTCCTGTGTACAGTGTTCTGTTTACAGCGTTCTGTGTACAGTGTTCTGTGTACAGTGTTCTGTGTACAGCGTTCTGTTTTCAGCGTTCTGTGTACAATGTTCTGTGTACAGCGTTCTGTGTACAGCGTTCTGTGTACAGCCTTCTGTGCACAGCGTTCTGTGTACAGTGTTCTGTGTACAGTGTTCTGTGTACAGTGCTCAGTGTACAGTGTTCTGTGTACAGTGTTCTGTGTACAGTGTTCTTTGTACAGTGTTCAGTGTACAGTGTTCTGTGTTCAGTGTTCTGTGTACAGCGTTCTGTGTACAGTGTACAGTGCTCTTTGTACAGTGTTCTGTGTGCAGTATTCTGTGTACAGCGCTCAGCGTACAGTTTTCTGTGTACAGTGTTATGTGTACAGTGTTCTGTGTGCAGTGTTCTGTGTACAGTGTTATGTGTACAGCTTTCTGTGTACAGTATTCTGTTTACTGTGTTCTGTGTACAGCGTTCTGTGTACAGTATTCAGTGTACAGTGTTCTGTGTACAGTGTTCTTTGTACAGTGTTCTGTGTACAGCGTTCTGTGTACAGTGTTTTGTGTACAGTGTTCTTTGTACAGTGTTCTGTGTACAGTGTTCTGTGTAGAGTGCTCTGCGTACAGCTTTGTGTACAGCGTTTTGTGTACAGCGTTCTGTGTACAGTGTTCTGTGTACAGTGTTCTGTGTAAAACGTTCTGTGTACAGCGTTCTGTGTGCAGTGTTCTGTGTGCAGCGTTCTGTGTACAGTGTTCTGTGTACAGCGTTCTGTGAACAGCGTTCTGTGTACAGCGTTCTGTGTACAGCGCTCTGTGAACAGCGTTCTCTGTACAGTGTTCTGTGTACAGCGTTCTGTGTACAGCGTTCTGTGTACAGTGCTCTGTGTACAGTGTTCCGTGTACAGCGTTCTGTGTACAGTATACAGAGTTCTTTGTACAGTGTTCTGTGTACAATGTTCAGTGTACAGTGTTCTGTGTGCAGTGTTCTTTTCACAGTATTCTATGTACAGTGTTCTGTGTACAGCTTTCTGTGTACAGTGTTCTGTGTACAGTATTCTGTGTACAGTGTTCTGTGTTCCGCGTTCTGTGTACAGTGTTTTGTGTACAGTGTTCTGTGTACAGCGTTCTGTGTACAGTGTTCTGTGTACAGCGTTCTGTGTACAGCGTTCTGTGTACAGCGTTCTGTGTACAGAGTTCTGTGTACAGTGTTCTGTGTACAGAGCTCTGTGTACAGCGTTCTGTGTACAGTGTTGTGTACAGCGTTCTGTGTACAGCGTTTTGTGTACAGCGTTCTGTGTACAGTGTTCTGTGTACAGCGTTCTGTGAACAGCGTTCTGTGTACAGTGTTCCGTGTACAGTGTTCTGTGTACAGCGTTCTGTGTACAGCGTTCTGTATACAGCGTTCTGTGTACAGCGTTCTGTGTACAGCTCTTTGTGTACAGCGTTCTGTGAACAGCGTTCTGTGTACAGTGTTCTGTGTACAGTGTTCTGTGTACAGCGCTCTGTGTACAGCGTTCTGTGCACAGCGTTCTGTGTACAGTGTTCTGTGTACAGTCTTCTGTGTACAGCGTTCTGTGTACAGTGTTCTGTGTACAGTGTTCTGTGTACAGGGTTCTGTGTACAGCGTTCCGTGTACAGTGCTCTGTGTACAGTTTTCTGCGTACAGGGTTCTGTGTACAGCGTTCTTTGTACAGTGTTCTGTGTACAGTGTTCTGTGTACAGTGTTCTGTGTACAGTGTTCTGTGTACAGTATTCTGTCTACAGGGTTCTGTGTACAGTGTTCTGTGTACAAGGTTCTGTGTACAGTGTTCTGTGTACAGTGTTCTGTGTACAGGGTTCTGTGTACAGCGTTCTGTGTACAGTGTTCTGTGTACAGTGTTCTGTGTACAGGGTTCTGTGTACAGCGTTCTGTGTACAGTGTTCTGTGTACAGTGTTCTGTGTACAGGGTTCTGTGAACAGCGTTCTGTGTACAGTGTTCTGTGTACAATGTTCTGTGTACAGGGTTCTGTGTACAGTGTTCTGTGTACAGTGTTCTGTGTACAGGGTTCTGTGTACAGCGTTCTGTGTACAGTGTTCTGTGTACAGTGTTCTGTGTACAGCGTTCTGTGTACAGTGTTCTGTGTACAGTGTTCTTTGTACAGGGTTCTGTGTACAGCGTTCTGTATACAGTGTTCTGTGTACACTCTTCTGTGTACAGTGTTCTGTATACAGTGTTCTGTGTACAGTGTTCTGTGTACAGCGTGCTGGGTACAGTGTTCTGTGTACAGCGTTCTGTGTACAGGGTTCTGTGTACAGTGTTCTGTGCACAGTGTTCTGTGTACAGCGTTCTGTGTACAGGGTTCTGTGTACAGTGTTCTGTGCAGAGTGTTCTGTGTACAGTGTTCTGTGTACAGTGTTCTGTGTACAGCGTTCTGTGTACAGTGTTCTGTGAACAGCGTTCTGTGTACAGTGTTCTGTGTACAGCGTTCTGAATACAGCGTTCTGTGCACAGTGTTCTGTGTACAGTGTTCTGTGTACAGTGTTGTGTGTACAGTGTTCTGTGTACAGCGTTCTGTGTACAGCGTTCTGTGTACAGTGTTCTGTGTACAGCGTTCTGTGTACAGCGTTCTGTGTACAGCGTTCTGTGTACAGCGTTCTGTGTACAGCGTTCTGTGTACAGAGTTCTGTGTACAGTGCTCTGTGCACAGCGTTCTGTGTACAGTGTTCTATGTACAGTGTTCTGTGTACAGCGTTCTGTGTACAGCGTTCTGTGCACAGCGTTCTGTGTACAGTGATCTGTGTACAGCGTTCTGTGCACAGCGTTCTGTGTACACCGTTCTGTGTACAGCGTTCTGTGTACAGCGTTCTGTGTGCAGTGTTCTGTGTACAGCGCTCTGTGTGCATTGTTCTGTGTACAGCGTTCTGTGTACAGTGTTCTGTGTACAGTGTTCTGTGTACAGCGTTCTGTGTACAGCGTTCTGTGTACAATGTTCTGTGTACAGCGTTCTGTGTACAGCGTTCTGTGTACAGTGCTCTGTGTTCAGTGTTCTGTGTACAGCGTTCTGTGTACAACGTTCTGTGTACAGCGTTCTGTGTACAAAGATCTGTGTACAGTGTTCTGTGTACAGCGTTCTGAGTACAGTGTTCTGTGTAAAGTGTTCTGTGTACAGCGTTCTGTGTACAGCGTTCTGTGCACAGCGTTCTGTGTACAGTGTTCTGTGTACAGCGTTCTGTGCACAGCGTTCTGTGTACAGCGTTCTGTGTACAGCGTTCTGTGTACAGCGTTCTGTGTACAGTGTTCTGTGTACAGCGCTCTGTGTGCAGTGTTCTGTGTACAGCGTTCTGTGTACAGTGTTCTGTGTACAGTGTTCTGTGTACAGCGTTCTGTGTACAGCGTTCTGTGTACAATGTTCTGTGTACAGCGTTCTGTGTACAGCGTTCTGTGTACAGTGTTCTGTGTACAGTGTTCTGTGTACAGCGTTCTGTGTACAGTGCTCTGTGTACAGAGTTCTGTGTACAGCGTTTTGTGTACAGTGTTCTGTGTACAGTGGTCTGTGTACAGCGTTCTGTGTACAGCCTTCTGTGCACAGCTTTCTGTGTACAGTGTTCTGTGTACCGTGTTCTGAGTACAATGTTCTGTGTACAGCGTTCTGTGTACAGCGTTCTGGGTCCAGCGTTCTGTGTACAGTGTTCTGTGTACAGTGTTCTGTGTACAGCGTTCTGTGTACAACCTTCTGTGCACAGCGTTCTGTGAACAGTGTTCTGTGTACAGTGTTCTGTGAACAGTGCTCAGTGTACAGTGTTCTGTGTGCAGTGTTCTGTGTACAGCGTTTTGAATACAGCGTTCTGTGCACAGTGTTCTGTGTACAGTGTTCTGTGTACAGTGTTCTGTGTACAGCGTTTTGAATACAGCGTTCTGTGCACAGTGTTCTGTGTACAGTGTTCTGTGTACAGTGTTGTGTGTACAGTGTTCTGTGTTCAGCGTACTGTGTAAAGCGTTCTGTGTTCTGTGTACAGCGTTCTGTGTACAGCGTTCTGTGTACAGCGTTCTGTGTACAGTGTTCTGTGTACAGCGTTCTGGTTATAGCGTTCTGTGTACAGAGTTCTGTGTACAGTGCTCTGTGCACAGCGTTCTGTGTACAGTGTTCTATGTACAGTGTTCTGTGTACAGCGTTCTGTGTACAGCGTTCTGTGCACAGCGTTCTGTGTACAGTGATCTGTGTACAGCGTTCTGTGCACAGCGTTCTGTGTACAGCGTTCTGTGTACAGCGTTCTGTGTACAGCGTTCTGTGTACAGTGTTCTGTGTACAGCGCTCTGTGTGCAGTGTTCTGTGTACAGCGTTCTGTGTACAGTGTTCTGTATACAGTGTTCTGTGTACAGCGTTCTGTGTACAGCGTTCTGTGTACAATGTTCTGTGTACAGCGTTCTGTGTACAGCGTTCTGTGTACAGTGTTCTGTGTACAGTGTTCTGTGTACAGCGTTCTGTGTACAGCGTTCTGTGTACAGCGTTCTGTGTACAGTGTTCTGTGTACAGTGTTCTGTGTACAGCGTTCTGAGTACAGTGTTCTGTGTAAAGTGTTCTGTGTACAGCGTTCTGTGTACAGCGTTCTGTGCACAGCGTTCTGTGTACAGTGTTCTGTGTACAGCGTTCTGTGCACAGCGTTCTGTGTACAGCGTTCTGTGTACATCGTTCTGTGTACAGCGTTCTGTGTACAGTGTTCTGTGTACAGCGCTCTGTGTGCAGTGTTCTGTGTACAGCGTTCTGTGTACAGTGTTCTGTGTACAGTGTTCTGTGTACAGCGTTCTGTGTACAGCGTTCTGTGTACAATATTCTGTGTACAGCGTTCTGTGTACAGCGTTCTGTGTACAATGTTCTGTGTACAGTGTTCTGTGTACAGCGTTCTGTGTACAGTGCTCTGTGTACAGAGTTCTGTGTACAGCGTTTTACGTACAGTGTTCTGTGTACAGTGTTCTGTGTACAGCGTTCTGTGTACAGCCTTCTGTGCACAGCGTTCTGTGTACAGTGTTCTGTGTACCGTGTTCTGAGTACAATGTTCTGTGTACAGCGTTCTGTGTACAGCGTTCTGTGTACAGCGTTCTGTGTACAGTGTTCTGTGTACAGTGTTCTGTGTACAGCGTTCTGTGTACAGCCTTCTGTGCACAGCGTTCTGTGAACAGTGTTCTGTGTACAGTGTTCTTTGTACAGTGCTCAGTGTACATTGTTCTTTGTACAGTGTTCTGTGTACAGTGTTCTGTGTGCAGCGTTCTGCGTACAGCGTTATGTGTACAGCGTTCTGTGTACAGCGTTCTGTGTACAGCCTTCTGTGCACAGCGTTCTGTGTACAGTGTTCTGTGTACAGTGTTCTGTGTACAGTGTTCTGTGTACAGTGTTCTTTGTACAGTGTTCTTTGTACAGTGTTCAGTGTACAGTGTTCTGTGTTCAGTGTTCTGTGTACAGCGTTCTGTGTACAGTGCTCTTTGTACAGTGTTCTGTGTGCAGTATTCTGTGTACAGCGCTCAGCGTACAGTTTTCTGTGTACAGTGTTATGTGTACAGTGTACTGTGTGCAGTGTTCTGTGTACAGTGTTATGTGTACAGCTTTCTGTGTACAGTGTTCTGTTTACTGTGTTCTGTGTACAGCGTTCTGTGTACAGTATTCAGTGTACAGTGTTATGTGTACAGTGTTCTTTGTACAGTGTTCTGTGTACAGCGTTCTGTGTACAGTGTTTTGTGTACAGTGTTCTTTGTACAGTGTTCTGTGTACAGTGTTCTGTGTACAGTGCTCTGCGTACAGCTTTGTGTACAGCGTTTTGTGTACAGCGTTCTGTGTACAGTGTTCTGTGTACAGTGTTCTGTGTAAAACGTTCTGTGTACAGCGTTCTGTGTACAGTGTTCTGTGTGCAGCGTTCTGTGTACAGTGTTCTGTGTACAGCGTTCTGTGAACAGCGTTCTGTGTACAGCGTTCTGTGTACAGCGTTCTGTGAACAGCGTTCTCTGTACAGTGTTCTGTGTACAGCGTTCTGTGTACAGCGTTCTGTGTACAGTGCTCTGTGTACAGTGTTCCGTGTACAGCGTTCTGTGTACAGTATACAGAGTTCTTTGTACAGTGTTCTGTTTACAATGTTCAGTGTACAGTGTTCTGTGTGCAGTGTTCTTTGCACAGTATTCTATGTACAGTGTTCTGTGTACAGCTTTCTGTGTACAGTGTTCTGTGTACAGTATTCTGTGTACAGTGTTCTGTGTTCCGCGTTCTGTGTACAGTGTTTTGTGTACAGTGTTCTGTGTACAGCGTTCTGTGTACAGTGTTCTGTGTACAGCGTTCTGTGTACAGCGTTCTGTGTACAGCGTTCTGTGTACAGAGTTCTGTGTACAGTGTTCTGTGTACAGAGCTCTGTGTACAGCGTTCTGTGTACAGTGTTGTGTACAGCGTTCTGTGTACAGCGTTCTGTGTACAGCGTTCTGTGTACAGTGTTCTGTGTACAGCGTTCTGTGTACAGCGTTCTGTGTACAGTGTTCTGTGTACAGTGTTCTGTGTACAGCGTTCTGTGTACAGCGTTCTGTATACAGCGTTCTGTGTACAGCGTTCTGTGTACAGCGCTCTGTGTACAGCGTTCTGTGAACAGCGTTCTGTGTACAGTGTTCTGTGTACAGTGTTCTGTGCACAGCGCTCTGTGTTCAGCGTTCTGTGCACAGCGTTCTGTGTACAGTGTTCTGTGTACAGTGTTCTGTGTACAGCGTTCTGTGTACAGTGTTCTGTGTACAGTGTTCTGTGTACAGGGTTCTGTGTACAGCGTTCCGTGTACAGTGCTCTGTGTACAGTTTTCTGCGTACAGGGTTCTGTGTACAGCGTTCTTTGTACAGTGTTCTGTGTACAGTGTTCTGTGTAGAGTGTTCTGTGTACAGTGTTCTGTGCACAGTGTTCTGTGTACAGGGTTCTGTGTACAGTGTTCTGTGTACAAGGTTCTGTGTACAGTGTTCTGTGAACAGTGTTCTGTGTACAGGGTTCTGTGTACAGCGTTCTGTGTACAGTGTTCTGTGTACAGTGTTCTGTGTACAGGGTTCTGTGTACAGCGTTCTGTGTACAGTGTTCTGTGTACAGTGTTCTGTGTACAGGGTTCTGTGTACAGCGTTCTGTGTACAGTGTTCTGTGTACAGTGTTCTGTGTACAGGGTTCTGTGTACAGCGTTCTGTGTACAGTGTTCTGTGAACAATGTTCTGTGTACAGGGTTCTGTGTACAGTGTTCTGTGTACAGTGTTCTGTATTCAGGGTTCTGTGTACAGCGTTCTGTGTACAGTGTTCTGTGTACAGTGTTCTGTGTACAGGTTCTGTGTACAGCGTTCTGTGTACAGTGTTCTGTGTAAAGTGTTCTGTGTACAGGGTTCTGTGTACAGCGTTCTGTATACAGTGTTCTGTGTACACTCTTCTGTGTACAGTGTTCTGTATACAGTGTTCTGTGTACAGTGTTCTGTGTACAGCGTGCTGGGTACAGTGTTCTGTGTACAGCGTTCTGTGTACAGGGTTCTGTGTACAGTGTTCTGTGCACAGTGTTCTGTGTACAGTGTTCTGTGTACAGGGTTCTGTGTACAGTGTTCTGTGCAGAGTGTTCTGTGTACAGTGTTATGTGTACAGTGTTCTGTGTACAGCGTTCTGTGTACAGTGTTCTGTGAACAGCGTTCTGTGTACAGTGTTCTGTGTACAGCGTTCTGAATACAGCGTTCTGTGCACAGTGTTCTGTGTACAGTGTTCTGTGTACAGTGTTGTGTGTACAGTGTTCTGTGAACAGCGTTCTGTGTACAGCGTTCTGTGTACAGTGTTCTGTGTACAGCGTTCTGTGTACAGCGTTCTGTGTACAGCGTTCTGTGTACAGCGTTCTGTGTACAGCGTTCTGTGTACAGAGCTCTGTGTACAGTGCTCTGTGCACAGCGTTCTGTGTACAGTGATCTGTGTACAGCGTTCTGTGCACAGCGTTCTGTGTACACCGTTCTGTGTACAGCGTTCTGTGTACAGCGTTCTGTGTGCAGTGTTCTGTGTACAGCGCTCTGTGTGCATTGTTCTGTGTACAGCGTTCTGTGTACAGTGTTCTGTGTAGAGCGTTCTGTGTACAGCGTTCTGTGCACAGCGTTCTGTGTACAGTGATCTGTGTACAGCGTTCTGTGCACAGCGTTCTGTGTACACCGTTCTGTGTACAGCGTTCTGTGTACAGCGTTCTGTGTGCAGTGTTCTGTGTACAGCGCTCTGTGTGCATTGTTCTGTGTACAGCGTTCTGTGTACAGTGTTCTGTGTACAGTGTTCTGTGTACAGCGTTCTGTGTACAGCGTTCTGTGTACAATGTTCTGTGTACAGCGTTCTGTGTACAGCGTTCTGTGTACAGTGTTCTGTGTTCAGTGTTCTGTGTACAGCGTTCTGTGTACAACGTTCTGTGTACAGCGTTCTGTGTACAAAGATCTGTGTACAGTGTTCTGTGTACAGCGTTCTGAGTACAGTGTTCTGTGTAAAGTGTTCTGTGTACAGCGTTCTGTGTACAGCGTTCTGTGCACAGCGTTCTGTGTACAGTGTTCTGTGTACAGCGTTCTGTGCACAGCGTTCTGTGTACAGCGTTCTGTGTACAGCGTTCTGTGTACAGCGTTCTGTGTACAGTGTTCTGTGTACAGCGCTCTGTGTGCAGTGTTCTGTGTACAGCGTTCTGTGTACAGTGTTCTGTGTACAGTGTTCTGTGTACAGCGTTCTGTGTACAGCGTTCTGTGTACAATGTTCTGTGTACAGCGTTCTGTGTACAGCGTTCTGTGTACAGTGTTCTGAGTACAGTGTTCTGTGTACAGCGTTCTGTGTACAGTGCTCTGTGTACAGAGTTCTGTGTACAGCGTTTTGTGTACAGTGTTCTGTGTACAGTGGTCTGTGTACAGCGTTCTGTGTACAGCCTTCTGTGCACAGCTTTCTGTGTACAGTGTTCTGTGTACCGTGTTCTGAGTACAATGTTCTGTGTACAGCGTTCTGTGTACAACGTTCTGGGTACAGCGTTCTGTGTACAGTGTTCTGTGTACAGTGTTCTGTGTACAGCGTTCTGTGTACAACCTTCTGTGCACAGCGTTATGTGAACAGTGTTCTGTGTACAGTGTTCTGTGTACAGTGCTCAGTGTACAGTGTTCTGTGTGCAGTGTTCTGTGTACAGTGTTCTTTGTACAGTGTTCAGTGTACAGTGTTCTGTGTACAGTGTTCTGTGTACAGTGTTCTGTGTACAGTGTTCTGTGTGCAGCGTTCTGTGTACAGCGTTCTGTGTACAGGGTTCTGAGTACAACGTTCTGTGTACAGCCTTCTGTGCACAGCGTTCTGTGTACAGTGTTCTGTGTACAGTGCTCAGTGTACAGTGTTCTGTGTACAGTGTTCTGTGTACAGTGTTCTTTGTACAGTGTTCAGTGTACAGTGTTCTGTGTACAGTGTTCTGTGTACAGCGTTCTGTGTACAGTGTACAGTGCTCTTTGTACAGTGTTCTGTTTACAGTATTCTGTGTACAGCGCTCAGCGTACAGTTTTCTGTGTACAATGTTCTGTGTACAGTGTTCTGTGTACAGTGTTCTGTGTACAGTGTTCTGTGTACAGCTTTCTGTGTACAGTATTCAGTGTACAGTGTTCTGTGTACAGTGTTCTTTGTACAGTGTTCTGTGTACAGCGTTCTGTGTACAGTGTTTTGTGTACAGTGTTCTGTGTACAGTGTTCTGTGAACAGTGTTCTGTGTACAGTGCTCTGCGTACAGCGTTGTGTACAGCGTTTTATGTACAGCGTTCTGTGTACAGTGTTCTGTGTACAGTGTTCTGTGTAAAGCGTTCAGTGTACAGCGTTCTGTGTACAGTGTTCTGTGTGCAGCGTTCTGTGTACAGTGTTCTGTGTACAGCGTTCTGTGAACAGCGTTCTGTGTACAGCGTTCTGTGTACAGCGTTCTGTGAACTGCGTTCTCTGTACAGTGTTCTGTGTACAGCGTTCTGTGTACAGCGTTCTGTGTACAGTGCTCTGTGTACAGTGTTCTGTGTACAGCGTTCTGTGTACAGTATACAGAGTTCTTTGTACAGTGTTCTGTGTACAATGTTCAGTGTACAGTGTTCTGTGTGCAGTGTTCTGTGTACAATGTTCTGTGTACAGTGTTCTGTGTACAGCGTTATGTGTACAGTGCTCTGTGTACAGTGTTCTGTGTACAGTGTTCTGTGTTCCGCGTCCTGTGTACAGTGTTTTGTGTACAGTGTTCTGTGTACAGTGTTCTGTGTACAGTGTTCTATGTACAGCGTTGTGTACAGCGTTCTGTGTACAGCGTTCTGTGTACAGTGTTCTGTGTACAGCGTTCTGTGTACAGCGTTCTGTGTACATCGTTCTGTGTACATCGTTCTGTGTACAGTGTTCTGTGTACAGAGCTCTGTGTACAGCGTTCTGTGTACAGTGTTGTGTACAGCGTTCTGTGTACAGCGTTTTGTGTACAGCGTTCTGTGTACAGTGTTCTGTGTACAGCGTTCTGTGAACAGCGTTCTGTGTACAGTGTTCTGTGTACAGTGTTCTGTGTACATCGTTCTGTGTACAGTATACAGAGTTCTTTGTACAGTGTTCTGTGTACAATGTTCAGTGTACAGTGTTCTGTGTGCAGTGTTCTTTGCACAGTATTCTATGTACAGTGTTCTGTGTACAGCTTTCTGTGTACAGTGTTCTGTGTACAGTATTCTGTGTACAGTGTTCTGTGTTCCGCGTTCTGTGTACAGTGTTCTGTGTACAGTGTTCTGTGTACAGTGTTCTGTGTACAGTGTTCTGTGTACAGCGTTGTGTACAGCGTTCTGTGTACAGCGTTCTGTGTACAGCGTTCTGTGTACAGCGTTCTGTGTACAGAGTTCTGTGTACAGTGTTCTGTGTACAGAGCTCTGTGTACAGCGTTCTGTGTACAGTGTTGTGTACAGCGTTCTGTGTACAGCGTTCTGTGTACAGCGTTCTGTGTACAGTGTTCTGTGTACAGCGTTCTGTGTACAGCGTTCTGTGTACAGTGTTCTGTGTTCCGCGTTCTGTGTTCAGCGTTCTGCGTACAGCGCTCTGTGTACAGCGTTCTGTGAACAGCGTTCTGTGTACAGTGTTCTGTGTACAGTGTTCTGTGTACAGCGCTCTGTGTTCAGCGTTCTGTGTACAGCGTTCTGTGTACAGTGTTCTGTGAATAGCGTTCTGCGTACAGCGCTCTGTGCACAGTTTTCTGTGTACAGCGTTCTGTGTACAGCGTTCTGTGTACAGTGTTCTGTGTACAGTGTTCTGTGTACAGCTTTCTGTGTACAGTGTTCTGTGTACAGTGTTCTGTGTGCAGCGTTCTGTGTACAGTATTCAGTGTTCTGTGTACAGTGTTCTGTGTTCCGAGTTCTGTTTACAGTGTTTTGAGTACAGTGTTCTGTGTACAGTGTTCTGTGTACAGCGTTCTGTGTACAGTGTTCTGTGTACAGAGTTCTGTGTACAGTGTTCTGTGTACAGCGTTCTGTGTACAGCGTTCTGTGTACAGCGTTCTGTGTACAGCGTTCTGTGTACAGCGTTCTGTGTACAGTGTTCTGTGTACAGCGTTCTGTGTACAGCGTTCTGTGTACAGTGTTCTGTGTACAGTGTTCTGTGTACAGCGTTCTGTGTACAGCGTTGTGTATAGCGTTCTGTGTACAGTGTTCTGTGTACACTGTTCTGTGCACAACGTTCTTGCTACAGAGTTCTGGGTACAGAGTTCTGGGTACAGCGTTCCGTGTACAGCGTTCTGTGTACAGCGATCTGTATACAACGTTCTTGGTACAGAGTTCTCGGTACAGCGTTCTGTGTTTACCTGGAGTTTACCTGGAGAGAGTTCCGGGGGTCAACGCCCCCGCGGCCCGGTCTGTGACCTGGCCTCCTGGTGGATCAGAGCCTGATCAACCAGGCTGTTGCTGCTGGCTGCACGCAAACCAACGTACGAGCCACAGCCCGGCTGGTCAGGAACCGACTTTAGGTGCTTGTCCAGTGCCAGCTTGAAGACTGCCAGGGGTCTGTTGGTAATCCCCCTTATGTATGCTGGGAGGCAGTTGAACAGTCTCGGGCCCCTGACACTTATTGTATGGTCTCTTAACGTGCTAGTGACACCCCTGCTTTTCATTGGGGGGATGTTGCATCGTCTGCCAAGTCTTTTGCTTTCGTAGTGAGTGATTTTCGTGTGCAAGTTCGGTACTAGTCCCTCTAGGATTTTCCAGGTGTATATAATCATGTATCTCTCCCGCCTGCGTTCCAGGGAATACAGGTTCAGGAACCTCAAGCGCTCCCAGTAATTGAGGTGTTTTATCTCCGTTATGCGCGCCGTGAAGGTTCTCTGTACATTTTCTAGGTCAGCAATTTCACCTGCCTTGAAAGGTGCTGTTAGTGTGCAGCAATATTCCAGCCTAGATAGAACAAGTGACCTGAAGAGTGTCATCATGGGCTTGGCCTCCCTAGTTTTGAAGGTTCTCATTATCCATCCTGTCATTTTTCTAGCAGATGCGATTGATACAATGTTATGGTCCTTGAAGGTGAGATCCTCCGACATGATCACTCCCAGGTCTTTGACGTTGGTGTTTCGCTCTATTTTGTGGCCAGAATTTGTTTTGTACTCTGATGAAGATTTAATTTCCTCGTGTTTACCATATCTGAGTAATTGAAATTTCTCATCGTTGAACTTCATATTGTTTTCTGCAGCCCACTGAAAGATTTGGTTGATGTCCGCCTGGAGCCTTGCAGTGTCTGCAATGGAAGACACTGTCATGCAGATTCGGGTGTCATCTGCAAAGGAAGACACGGTGCTGTGGCTGACATCCTTGTCTATGTCGGATATGAGGATGAGGAACAAGATGGGAGCGAGTACTGTGCCTTGTGGAACAGAGCTTTTCACCGTAGCTGCCTCGGACTTTACTCTGTTGACGACTACTCTCTGTGTTCTGTTAGTGAGGAAATTATAGATCCATCGACCGACTTTTCCTGTTATTCCTTTAGCACGCATTTTGTGCGCTATTACGCCATGGTCACACTTGTCGAAGGCTTTTGCAAAGTCTGTATATATTACATCTGCATTCTTTTTATCTTCTAGTGCATTTAGGACCTTGTCGTAGTGATCCAATAGTTGAGACAGACAGGAGCGACCTGTTCTAAACCCATGTTGCCCTGGGTTGTGTAACTGATGGGTTTCTAGATGGGTGGTGATCTTGCTTCTTAGGACCCTTTCAAAGATTTTTATGATATGGGATGTTAGTGCTATCGGTCTGTAGTTCTTTGCTGTTGCTTTACTGCCCCCTTTGTGGAGTGGGGCTATGTCTGTTGTTTTTAGTAACTGTGGGACGACCCCCGTGTCCATGCTCCCTCTCCATAGGATGGAAAAGGCTCGTGATAGGGGCTTCTTGCAGTTCTTGATGAACACGGAGTTCCATGAGTCTGGCCCTGGGGCAGAGTGCATGGGCATGTCATTTATCGCCTGTTCGAAGTCATTTGGCGTCAGGATAACATCGGATAGGCTTGTGTTAACCAAATTTTGTGGCTCTCTCATAAAAAATTCATTTTGATCTTCGACTCTCAGTCTGGTTAGCGGCTTGCTAAAAACTGAGTCATATTGGGACTTGAGTAGCTCACTCATTTCCTTGCTGTCATCTGTGTAGGACCCATCTTGTTTAAGTAGGGGCCCAATACTGGATGTTGTTCTCGACTTTGATTTGGCATAGGAGAAGAAATACTTTGGGTTTCTTTCGATTTCATTTATGGCTTTTAGTTCTTCCCGCGATTCCTGACTCCTATAAGATTCCTTTAGCTTGAGTTCGATGCTTGCTATTTCTCTGACCAGTGTCTCCCTACGCATTTCAGATATATTGACCTCTTTTAGCCGCTCTGTTATTCTTTTCCGTCGCCTGTAAAGGGAGCGCCTGTCTCTTTCTATTTTACATCTACTCCTCCTTTTTCTTAGAGGAATAAGCCTTGTGCATACATCGAGTGCCACCAAGTTAATCTGTTCTAGGCATAAGTTGGGGTCTGTGTTGCTTAGTATATCTTCCCAGCTTATATCGGTTAGGACTTGGTTTACTTGGTCCCACTTTATGTTTTTGTTATTGAAGTTGAATTTGGTGAATGCTCCCTCGTGACTAGTCTCATTATGTCGGTCTGGGGCTCCACGCATACATGTCTGAACCTCAATTATGTTGTGATCTGAGTATATTGTTTTTGATATGGTGACATTTCTTATCAGATCATCATTGTTAGTGAAGATGAGGTCTAGTGTATTCTCCAGTCTAGTAGGCTCTATTATTTGCTGGTTTAAATTGAATTTTGTGCAGAGATTTAAAAGCTCGTGTGAGTGTGAGTTTTCATCAGAGCTGCCTCCTGGTGTTGTTACTGCAACAATATTATTTGCTATATTCCTCCATTTTAGGTGCCTTAAGTTGAAATCCCCCAGGAGCAAGATGTTGGGTGCAGGAGCTGGAAGATTTTCCAGACAGTGGTCAATTTTTAACAGCTGTTCCTGGAATTGCTGGGATGTTGCATCCGGAGGCTTGTAGACTACCACAATGACTAGGTTTTGGTTCTCGACCTTTACTGCTAAAACTTCCACTACATCATTTGAGGCATTTAGCAGTTCTGTGCAAACAAGTGACTCTGCAATGTACAGGCCAACCCCCCCTTTTGCCTGTTCACTCTGTCACATCTGTATAGGTTGTAACCTGGGATCCATATTTCGTTGTCCAAGTGATCCTTTATGTGGGTCTCAGTGAAAGCCGCGAACATTGCCTTTGCCTCTGCAAGCAGTCCACGGATGAAAGGTATTTTGTTGTTTGTTGCTGGCTTTAGACCCTGTATATTTGCAAAGAAGAATGTCATCGGACTGGTGGTATTGTTGGTGCTGGGGGGGAGGGGATTTTTTTCCGGCATTAGTATCTGTATCTGTTGGTTTGGAGTGGAGGCCATCGACTGTGGTTCCACTCCAGGAATGACTGGATTTGGTGTACGATTTCTGCCATTTCCTGCCAGTTTTTTTTCCTTCCTGGCACTAAAAAACCTCTCCCTCTTGAGTGGCTGTGGCTACCCAGGTTTTCCCATGGCCTGGATGTTTTGTATCTTTTTGTACCCTTTAGATGGTGTGCCTGGCAATTTAAGTTATAGCACAGTCTTTCCTGTACTGAAGAGGTACACATTTCAGGGTGAAAAAGCTTACAGGAAGGGAGTTTGCATTTTCCTGTTGTCATATGGGCATGGCATTTTCTAGGGTGGTCATAGTTGCACGTCCCGTCTGTTTTTCCAGATTTCCCATGTCTGCAGATACCAAGTGCATAGTATGTGCACAGGCTTGGTTTCCGTTTGCCTTGGGTTTCTGTGACTGTATTCCCTGTTGGTGCATGTTTCCCTGTCTTATTCCTATCCTCCCTAGCACCAACAATTGAGCTCCCACCAGTTGTTTTTGGTAATATATCCTCACTATAGCTAGTGGAGTCCTCTTGTTTGCTATTTCCTGTGGTATTTCTAGTTTGCAATATTGGTTTTATCTTATCTTTGACTACACTTGTTTCCCCACTACGGTTCCTGTCCCCTATGAGGTCATTTATATGTATTCCTTCCTGCGTATAATTCCCGACTACCTGGACAAAATCTCCAGCTTCACCATTACTGTCTCCCAGGACAGCACCTCCAGCTTCACCATTACTGTCTCCCAGGACAGCACCTCCAGCTTCACCATTACTGTCTCCCAGGACAGCACCTCCAGCTTCACCATTACTGTCTCCCAGGACAGCACCTCCAGCTTCACCATTACTGTCTACCAGGACAGCACCTCCATCTTCACCATTACTGTCTCCCAGGACAGCACTATCAGCCCCACATTTACTGACTACCAGGACATCACCTCCAGCCTTACAGTTTCTGGCTACATGGCCAGTATCAAGGGCAGTACCATTCAGCCCAGACTTTTTATGTTCCCATCTGTTGTAGAAAGCTTCCAGGTTGTCTATGAAAGCAGCTTAGATGTTATCCTCTTTTAATACCCTTGTGATTTTAGTCCACAGATTTTCCTCATTTGGGCATACCCAAAAACACTTCCCTGTTTTAATACTGCTTGTAGCTAGTTCTTGGATATCTGCACAAGGGGCGTGACACCAATTTCCACAAAAATGACAATTTATCCATGTGGAAGCCCGTTTGTTTGATTGACTGCAGACTACACAGAGCTTCATAATGATTTGAGTGGTTGATTTACTGTAATTCTACTAGCAACCTCTTGTGTACAGCGATCTTCGTGCAGAGTTCTGGGTACAGCGTTCTGTACTCACCTAATTGTGGTTGCAGGGTCGAGACTCAGCTCCTGGCCCCGCCTCTTCATTGATCGCTACTAGGTCCTCTCCCTCTCTGCTTCCTGAGCTTTGTCATACTTCTTCTTAAAACTATGTATGGTTCCTGCCTCCACTACTTCACTTGCTAGGTTATTCTGCTTCTTGACGACTCTATGACTGAAGAAATACTTCCCAACGTCCCTGTGACTCGTCTGAGTCTTCAGCTTCCAGTTGTGACCCCTTATTTCTGTGTCACCTCTCTGGAACATCCTATCTCTGTCCACCTCGTCTATTCCCCGCAGCATCTTGTATGTCGTTATCATGTCTCCCGTGACCCTTCTGTCCTCCAGTGTCGTCAGTCGGATTTCCCTCAACCTTTCCTCGTACGACATTCCCCTGAGCTCTGGGACTAGCCTTGTTGCAAACCTTTGTACTTTCTCTAACTTCTTGACGTGCTTGACCAGGTGTGGATTCCAGACTGGTGCTGCATACACCAGTATGGGCCTAACATACACAGTGTACAGTGTCTTGAACGATTCCTTATTAAGGTATCGGAACGCTATTCTCAGGTTTGCCAGGTGCTCGTATGCTGCAGCAGTTATTTGGTTGATGTGTGCCTCCGGTGACGTGCTCGGTGTTTTGGTCACCCCAAGGTCTTTCTCCATGAGTGAGGTCTGTAGTCTTTGTCCACCTAGCCTATACTCTGTCTGCGGTCTTCTTTGCCCCTCCCCAATCTTCATGACTTTGCATTTGGCAGGATTGAATTCGAGAAGCCAGTTTCTGGACCACATGTTCAGCATGTCCAGGTCTCTTTGCAGTCCTGCCTCATCCTCATCCGATTTAATTCTTCTCATCAACTTCACGTCATCTGCGAATAGGGACACTTCAGAGTCTATTCCTTCCATCATGTCGTTCACATATATCAAAAATAGCACTGGTCCTAGAACTGACCCCTGTGGGACCCCGCTCGTCACAGGCGCCCACTGTGATACCTCTTCACGTACTATGACTCGTTGCTGCCTCCCTGTCAGGTATTCCCTGATCCATTGCAGTGCTCTCCCTGTTATATGCGCCTGATCCTCCAGCTTCTGCACTAATCTCTTGTGGGGAACTGTGTCAAAGGCCTTCCTGCATTCTAGGAAGACGCAATCAACCCACCCCTCTCTCTCGTGTCTTACTTCTGTTACCTTGTCATAAAACTCCAGAAGGTTTGTGACACAGGATTTGCCTTCCATGAACCCATGCTGGTTTTCATTTATAGTCTTGTTCCGTTCCAGGTGCTCCACCACTCTCCTCCTGATAATCTTCTCCATGACTTTGCACACAATACATGTCAGAGACACAGGTCTGTAGTTTAGTGCCTCATTTCTGTTTCCTTTCTTAAATATGGGGACCACATTTGCTGTCTTCCATTTCTCAGGTAGTTGCCCAGCTTCAAGGGATGTATTGAAGATTGTAGTTAGGGGCACGCACAGCATCTCTGCTCCTTCTGTGTACAGCGTTCTATGTACAGCGTTCTGCGTACAGCGTTGTGTACAGCGTTCTGTGTACAGCGTTCTGTGTACAGCGTACTGTGTACAGCGTTCTGTGTACAACGTTCTTGGTACAGAGTTCGTGGTACAGCGTTCTGTGTACAGAGTTTTGGGTAAAGCGTTCTGTGTACAGCGTTCTGTGTATAGCGTTCTGTGTACAGCGTTCTTGGTACAGAGTTCTGTGTACAGCGTTCTTGGTACAGAGTTCTGGGTCCAGCATTCTGTGTACAGCGTTCTGGGTACAGCGTTCTGTGTACAGCGTTCTGGGTACAGCTTTCTGTGTACAGCGTTCTGTTTACAGCGTTCTGGGTGCAGCGTTCTGTTTACAGCGTTCTGGGTACAGCGTTCTGTGTACAGCGTTCTGAGTACAGCTTTCTTGGTACAGCGTTCTGGGTACAGCGTTCTGGGTACAACCTTCTGAGTACAGCATTCTGAGTACGGCGTTCTAAACAAGGTGTACCGAGAACAATATTCCGTGAACCACGTTTATTACATTAAAGATTTGTAGACGTGTGGTGGTTGTGTCTTGGGCAGACGTAGCAGCAAGTTTGTGAATGATGGAGGTAAGAGGAGCAGATGTTTCCTCTCTCTTGCGAACGTAAAGGTTAGAGTTGAGTGAGCTGCGTAGCCACGGGACTCTGAGAGGCGAGGTTCACCTAGGTGTTAAAGCAGACACTACATAACAACTGCCACAGCACACTTCCCTGTGGTACGATGACACCCGTAGCACCCACTCACTGTCTTATGTGTTACTCTACGTGTAGAAGGTGTAGAATGACGTAAGATTTCATGTTATCGTAGCTTTTCCAAGAGGGATCACTGCCATGCTCGATCAGACA
This sequence comes from Cherax quadricarinatus, assembly GCF_038502225.1. Classification (NCBI taxonomy): domain Eukaryota; kingdom Metazoa; phylum Arthropoda; class Malacostraca; order Decapoda; family Parastacidae; genus Cherax; species Cherax quadricarinatus. The sequence goes on from NW_027196799.1 coordinate 29,825, forward strand.
TGTATTATATTCATTTCAACATGTATGTGTATGACTACCACTCCCACTGTCATGGAAACTCCTAGACCTTCTGCTAGGAATTTTTAGATAATGAGGCTGCGAGACGACTGCTAGTTACAGCAACTACAGGTGAAGACAGTGAAGACAGTGACACAAGTATCTACAACAGCTGCAGGGGGAAGAGAGAGTGACACAGGTATCTACAATAGCTACAGGGGAAAGAGAGTGACAAAGATATCTGCAACAGCTACAGGGGAAACAGAGTGACACAGGTATCTACAACACCTACAAGTGGAGGAGAGAGTAACACAGGTATCTACAACACCAATAAGTGGAGGAGAAAGTGACACAGGTATCTACAACACCTACAAGTGGAGGAGAGAGTTACACAGGTATCTACAACACCAACAAGTGGAGGAGAGAGTGACACAGGTATCTACTACACCTACAAGTGGAGGAGAGAGTTACACAGGTATCTACAACACCAACAAGTGGAGGAGAGAGTGACACAGGTATCTACAACACCAACAAGTGGAGGAGAGAGTGACACAGGTATCTACTACACCTACAAGTGGAGGAGAGAGTGACACAGGTATCTACTACACCTACAAGTGGAGGAGAGAGTGACACAGGTATCTACTACACCTACAAGTGGAGGAGAGAGTTACACAGGTATCTACAACACCAACAAGTGGAGGAGAGAGTGACACAGGTATCTACAACACCAACAAGTGGAGGAGAGAGTTACACAGGTATCTACAACACCAACAAGTGGAGGAGAGAGTTACACAGGTATCTACAACACCAACAAGTGGAGGAGAGAGTGACACAGGTATCTACAACACCAACAAGTGGAGGAGAGAGTGACACAGGTATCTACAACACCTACAAGTGGAGGAGAGAGTGACACAGGTATCTACAACACCTACAAGTGGAGGAGAGAGTTACACAGGTATCTACAACACCAACAAGTGGAGGAGAGAGTTACACAGGTATCTACAACACCAACAAGTGGAGGAGAGAGTTACACAGGTATCTACAACACCAACAAGTGGAGGAGAGAGTGACACAGGTATCTACAACACCAACAAGTGGAGGAGAGAGTTACACAGGTATCTACAACACCAACAAGTGGAGGAGAGAGTGACACAGGTATCTACAACACCAACAAGTGGAGGAGAGAGTGACAGAGGCATCTACAACACCTACAAGTGCAGGAGAGAGTTACACAGGTATCTACAACACCAACAAGTGGAGGAGAGAGTGACAGAGGTATCTACAACACCTACAAGTGCAGGAGAGAGTTACACAGGTATCTACAACACCAACAAGTGCAGGAGAGAGTGACAGAGGTATCTACAACACCTACAAGTGCAGGAGAGAGTTACACAGGTATCTACAACACCAACAAGTGGAGGAGAGAGTGACAGAGGTATCTACAGCACCTACAAGTGCAGGAGAGAGTTACACAGGTATCTACAACACCAACAAGTGGAGGAGAGAGTGACAGAGGTATTTTTTTTTTTTTTACACAGGGTTTGACAAGGTTAAGGATCCCTAGCTTTATTGACAAGCTATTTACAGGTTAAGGATTCCTAACTTTATTGGCAAGCTAAGAGCTGTTACCTACATCAGCTCATTTGAAAGCATTTTTATTGTTATGAGACATACAAGTAGGGAACAGGATGAAGTTGGAGCCATCTGTGGGCCAGCATTTTCATTTGATCAACTGACTTTATCTCGTTGACATCATTATGCTGTACGAATGTGTTCCATACTCGAGTCATCCTGGGTATGTATGATCTCAGATGGAGTGATGTTCTGGAGAAGGGTACAGCCAGAGTGAAGTTGCTGCTTTCTGCCCGTCTTGTGGCATAAAAGCTTGTTTCACGCTGTCCTCGAAGTGGATCCAAGTGTGGTATTTTGACAATATTGGCCTTGTACATAACAGTAAGGCCACCCACATCCCTCCTATGTTGAAGGCTCTGCTGAAATGACAGATCTATCCAGGATGGGTCCAGGCGAGAGATGAGACGTCTTGCTCTGTTCTCTACTCTGTCAAGCAGTCGCAGATGAGAGGGGGGGGGGGCAGGCAAACCAAGAAAGTGGAGCATACTCAAGGTGTGAGCGTACTTGTGCCTCGTACAGGATCTTGCAACCCCTACTGTCAAGCAGATGCGAGATACGGCGAAGTGCTGTAAGCTTCCTGGCTGCCTTGTTTGCAAGATTTACAACATGGTTCTTCATGGTTAGTTTGGAGTCAAATTTCACCCCAAGGATATCAACTTCTTCTCCAGGTGCCAACACCCTCCCATTCATCCTTACTACTGCACCAGCATTACCATCATGGTGCCTAGAGACGATCATCATTTGCGTTTTCTCAGGTGCAAATGTTACTTGCCATCTATTTCCCCAAGCTGATATAGCTCTCAGCTGGTGATTGATGTAGCTTAGAGCAGCTGGCATTTCTTCTCTTGGATAAGTGAATGTCAGTGTACAGTCGTCTGCATATGCATGTGATTCTGGGATGAGATGAAGAAGGTCGTTGAAGTAGACATTCCATAACAATGGACCCAGCACGCTTCCTTGTGGAACACTTGCCCCAATAGGATGTCTTGCTGATTCCGTTCCATTGAGAACTACACTTAGAGATCTACCATGAAGGTAATCACTGAGGAGACATAGCGTAGAGCCTGCAATTCCCAGTGCTTGAAGTTTTGCTAAGAGGCCCTGGTGCCACACCCGGTCGAAAGCGCCAGCAATGTCCAGTGCTACCACACAGCTGACTTTGGATTCATCCAGTGACTGGTGCCACTTAGTGGAGAGGTTTAACAACAGATCAGCAGCAGAGTAACCTTTCCTGAAGCCATATTGACGATCACAAAGTAGTGAGTGGTAGTCAAAAAACTCTGTCATTTGTCTTGAGATTATTGTCTCAAGGATCTTACCAGTGATTGACAGGAGTGACACTGGTCTGTAGTTGCTGATTTCTGCTCTGCTCTTCTTTTTGTGAACAGGGACTACATTTGCCTCTTTCCATAGAGAGGGCCATTTACACTGTACTAGGCAGTGCTGAAAGATGCGAGTTAGAGGTGCTGCTAGCTGGTCTGCACATCTTCTCAACAATCTTGGGCTCAACTTGTCTGGGCCCACAGCCTTTTCTTGGTCAAGCGATTTAAGAAGGAAATGCACCTCCTCCTGCCTTATTGTCACCACTGACAGTTTTGACACAGTTCTTGCAGCTAGCCAAGGAGGGTCCCTTGCTGGATCAGGAACTTGCATTTTGGTAGCAAAGTGTTCAGCAAAGAGGTCCGCCTTCTCTTGACTACTAGTAGAGGTGGTCCCATCCTGTCGATTTAGAGGTGGAATGAGTTCATCAGGCAGATAACCTTGTCTGTCCTTGACCAGGGACCACCAGGTTTTGGAGCCTACCCTACCTGATGCTAGCTTTCTTTTAGTGTCCACCTCCCATTTAGCAATGGCCCACTTTTGAACATCACCCATATGCCTACAGGCTTGCATGTGCAAGTTCCTGTTATAGGTGGTAGGATGTCTCTTATACCTTCGCCATGCTTTGTACTTAGCAGTAGCAGCCTCTCTACAACGAAAGCCAAACCAAGGCTGATCTGTAGGCTTCGTCACATATTGCCGGTGAGGAATGTGTTCTTGTTGTAGATTAAGGATGTGTCCAGTGAAGGCTTTCACTTGGTTGTCAACATCCCCTTGGAGAAGAGCATTCCAATCGGTGGTGGCGAGCTCAGAGCAAAGGGCTGGCCAATTACCTCTTTCCCATAGCCAGGTTGTGCGTGTGGACTCCTCACCTCGTTCTGTTGGGATCTTAAGTGTCGTAAAAACAGCCTTGTGGTCAGACGATCCAACGTAGCCGAGGGGTTGACAAGTGACTATGCCTTCTGCCAGATCACTCACTACTGGGTCAAGGGAGGAGCCAGAGATATGAGTAGGGAAATCAACAAAGTTTCTCATGTCAAACACTGCAAGAAGGTCATCAAAGTCCCTCTGTATAAGGTGCTGGTTGAGGTCACCAACAATTATAATATGTTGACAGTTGTGTTGTAGCAGAAGGGAGTCAATATTTTCCATTAGGAAGTTGATGGGGTCTGCATGTTGCCACTGAGGTCTGTACATTGCACATGCTAGTACAGAGGTACTAGTGTTTATACAGAGCTTGAAGAACATCATTTCAAGATGTGTAGGGGTGGCAACATCAATGTGCTGGGCATGAACACTTTTAGAGAAGCACACAGCAACACCTCCTCCTTGCCCTTGCCTGTCTCTTCTCATCCATGAGGTGTAGCCAGCAATTCTTGCAAAATTTTCTGGAGTCCTGTCATCCAAAAATGTTTCAACAACAGCTATCATGTCGGGACGTCGAGTGTTCACAAAACTATGTGTGAGCTCTCCAACATTAGTAATGAAACCTCTAATGTTGGCCGACAGGATGCTGATAGACTGGCTCCTCATGATGAAGTGGTCAGCTTGAGGTGGTGGGTGTGTAGGGAATGTAAGGTGCCTGCCCTTGAGAGAGGTAGGGTACTGAGGCAGCTGCAGGGATGTAGGTCTGTGGTCTTGTATAAGGCACAATACCACCTGCTGGGCTGGGATAGGAGTAGCTGAGTGGGTGACGTGTGAGAGTGTTCACCAATTCAGAGATCCTGCTGGTTTGTTCTGAGAACAGGTCTCTAAACAGGTGGCCCTGTCTGTCAAGTTCCTTTTTCTTCCGACACTGGTCCTCCTGATGTCCTTTCTTGTAGCAGTAATTACACCTGGTATCTCGCAGGCAGTTGTTGGCAGTGTGCCCCTTCCGGTGACAGCGAGAGCACAGCCTAGGTGCCTGGGAGGGTGGACTAGGATTTGTTGCACCTCCTGTGTTTTGCAGATTTGTCCTCAGATTCTGCCGCTGGAACTGTGTTAGTGGAGGGTGAGACGGCTGTAGATGTCTTCCTCCTCCACGTCCTCTCCACGTCCTCTGCGTCCTCTACCAGTTCTGACAGATGTGTCCCTGCTGTTCGTACTTCGGCGCAGTAGGTGATCAGGTGCAGTGATAGTTCCCTGATCATTAACTGCACCAATCTCTGGTGGAGAAACTCCTGGCTCAGAACTTGCTGTCGAAGCACTGCTACCAGATTCTGGAATAGTGTCGGCAGGTGTGCTGACAGGTGTAGGATCAGAGATGGTATGTGCACTGTCAAGTAGACTGGCAGTGGCTGAAGCAGAGATGTCAGGTGTAGGAGAATTAACAGATCCAAGGCTTCCCTCGTTGCTGGGAAGAGGATTTGTTCCCTCTGTGGTGGTCAGAGGAATTGTGTTAGAATTCCCAAAGGTAGTGTTTTGAACTCTGTCAGTCTGTGGGACCTTAGCGATGACAGAATTCCACCAGTTGTTTACCCCTGAGTTAAGCTCAGTGTGGGACTTCCAGTCTTTGTCAATAGTGTCACCATCAGCTGAGCAGCTTACGTCACTTGATGTAGGCTTGCACTGGCCTTCTACAATAGCTTGTAGGTTATCTAATGATTTGAGGAGCTCATGAAGTGCTTCCCTGTGATGGATTATCTTAGCTGCAACTTTACAACACAGCCCAAGAGGGCAGTCTTGATCTTTGGACAGGAGTCCCTGAGGTAGGACTTCTGAACCTTCCTCCTGTAGCTCCAGGCTTGTATCCACATATACCACAGGATTATGGATATCCTTCAATTTTCTGAAATTTTCAACCTGGCTGCAACAAAATTCTTCTTCTGGAATGCAATCTGTGTGGCAGTAGTTGGAACAAGTAGGCTCCTTACATCTAAGAAGAATTTTGTCCCTTGTGGTATACCCACAAACACTGCAGTAACTACTGGGACAATAGCCAGATAGCGTAGATATTCTTGCTATTTTGCGGTGTGAAGTCATCCCAGAGGAGGCTTGTAGGTTTGAAGTTCACAGGAGAGAGAGGGTGGGTGGTGATGTCGTGGGTGGGGTGGAGTGTCGTGGGTGGGGGTGTTTATAGCCACCAGATGCTAGTACATAGCACAAAACACATATAATATTAGATGCTCACTCTGAAGGCAATAGTGAAGTCACTCCTAAGGCCTGCCGCTGTCCCCTCACTCACACCATGTCTTCACCATACCACACTTAATATCACTGATATTGCTTATATTCACTTCAGTGGAGGAGTTGGCTTACTTGTACTAATGTGTTGTAAGTAGTACTACGTCACTGAACAGTTTTTATCCTCACCAACCCTCGTATTTAAGTAATATTAAGAAAGTTTGTGGAGCACACTGTGACACGTCTTCACCCTCTCTCTCTCTCTCTCTCTCTCTCTCTCTCTCTCTCTCTCTCTCTCTCTCTCTCTCTCTCTCTCTCTCTCTCTCTCTCTCTCTCTCTCTCTCTCTCTCTCTCTCTCTCTCTCTCTCTCTCTCTCTCTCTCTCTCTCTCTCTCTCTCTCTCTCTCTCTCTCTCTCTCTCTCTCTCTCTCTCTCTCTCTCTCTCTCTCTCTCTCTCTCTCTCTCTCTCTCTCTCTCTCTCTCTCTCTCTCTCTCTCTCTCTCTCTCTCTCTCTCTCTCTCTCTCTCTCTCTCTCTCTCTCTCTCTCTCTCTCTCTCTCTCTCTCTCTCTCTCTCTCTCTCTCTCTCTCTCTCTCTCTCTCTCTCTCTCTCTCTCTCTCTCTCTCTCTCTCTCTCTCTCTCTCTCTCTCTCTCTCTCTCTCTCTTTTTTTTTTTTTTTTTTTTTTACACAGGGTTTGACAAGGTTAAGGATCCCTAGCTTTATTGACAAGCTATTTACAGGTTAAGGATTCCTAACTTTATTGGCAAGCTAAGAGCTGTTACCTACATCAGCTCATTTGAAAGCATTTTTATTGTTATGAGACATACAAGTAGGGAACAGGATGAAGTTGGAGCCATCTGTGGGCCAGCATTTTCATTTGATCAACTGACTTTATCTCGTTGACATCATTATGCTGTACGAATGTGTTCCATACTCGAGTCATCCTGGGTATGTATGATCTCAGATGGAGTGATGTTCTGGAGAAGGGTACAGCCAGAGTGAAGTTGCTGCTTTCTGCCCGTCTTGTGGCATAAAAGCTTGTTTCACGCTGTCCTCGAAGTGGATCCAAGTGTGGTATTTTGACAATATTGGCCTTGTACATAACAGTAAGGCCACCCACATCCCTCCTATGTTGAAGGCTCTGCTGAAATGACAGATCTATCCAGGATGGGTCCAGGCGAGAGATGAGACGTCTTGCTCTGTTCTCTACTCTGTCAAGCAGTCGCAGATGAGAGGGGGGGGGGGCAGGCAAACCAAGAAAGTGGAGCATACTCAAGGTGTGAGCGTACTTGTGCCTCGTACAGGATCTTGCAACCCCTACTGTCAAGCAGATGCGAGATACGGCGAAGTGCTGTAAGCTTCCTGGCTGCCTTGTTTGCAAGATTTACAACATGGTTCTTCATGGTTAGTTTGGAGTCAAATTTCACCCCAAGGATATCAACTTCTTCTCCAGGTGCCAACACCCTCCCATTCATCCTTACTACTGCACCAGCATTACCATCATGGTGCCTAGAGACGATCATCATTTGCGTTTTCTCAGGTGCAAATGTTACTTGCCATCTATTTCCCCAAGCTGATATAGCTCTCAGCTGGTGATTGATGTAGCTTAGAGCAGCTGGCATTTCT
>NW_027196799.1:42500-77903 GCF_038502225.1 Cherax quadricarinatus
ATGGTAATGAATATGATATTGTGTATATGGACTTCAGTAAGGCTTTTGACAGGGTCCCACATCAGAGACTATTGAGGAAAATTAAAGCACATGGAATAGGAGGAGAAATTTTTTCCTGGATAGAGGCATGGTTGACAAATAGGCAGCAGAGAGTTTGCATAAATGGGGAGAAATCAGAGTGGGGAAGCGTCACGAGCGGTGTTCCACAGGGGTCAGTGTTGGGCCCCCTGCTGTTCACAATCTACATAAACGACATAGATGAGGGCATAAAGAGCGACATCGGCAAGTTTGCCGATGACACCAAAATAGGCCGTCGAATTCATTCTGACGAGGACATTCGAGCACTCCAGGAAGATTTGAATAGACTGATGCAGTGGTCGGAGAAGTGGCAGATGCAGTTTAATATAGACAAATGCAAAGTTCTAAATGTTGGACAGGACAATAACCATGCCACATATAAACTAAATAATGTAGATCTTAATATTACGGATTGCGAAAAAGATTTAGGAGTTCTGGTTAGCAGTAATCTGAAACCAAGACAACAGTGCATAAGTGTTCGCAATAAAGCTAATAGAATCCTTGGCTTCATATCAAGAAGCATAAATAATAGGAGTCCTCAGGTTGTTCTTCAACTCTATACATCCTTGGTTAGGCCTCATTTAGATTATGCTGCACAGTTTTGGTCACCGTATTACAGAATGGATATAAATTCTCTGGAAAATGTACAAAGGAGGATGACAAAGATGATCCCATGTATCAGAAACCTTCCCTATGAGGATAGACTAAGGGCCCTGAAACTGCACTCTCTAGAAAGACGTAGAATTAGGGGGGATATGATTGAGGTGTATAAATGGAAGACAGGAATAAATAAAGGGGATGTAAATAGTGTGCTGAAAATATCTAGCCTAGACAGGACTCGCAGCAATGGTTTTAAGTTGGAAAAATTCAGATTCAGGAAGGATATAGGAAAGTACTGGTTTGGTAATAGAGTTGTGGATGAGTGGAACAAACTCCCAAGTACCGTTATAGAGGCCAGAACGTTGTGTAGCTTTAAAAATAGGTTGGATAAATACATGAGTAGATGTGGGTGGGTGTGAGTTAGACCTGATAGCTTGTGCTAACAGGTCGGTTGCCGTGTCCCTCCCTTAAGTCAATGTGACCTGACCTGACTAGGTTGGGTGCATTGGCTTAAGCCGGTAGGAGACTTGGACCTGCCTCGCATGGGCCAGTAGGCCTTCTGCAGTGTTCCTTCGTTCTTATGTTCTTATGTTCTTATATATATATATGTATATATATATATATATATATGTATATATATATATATATATATATGTATATATATATATATATATATATATATATATATATATATATTATTCGGCACGACATATATATATATATATATATATATATATATATATATATATATATATATATATATATATATATATATATATATATATATATATATATATATATATATATATATATATATATATATATATATATATGTGTGTATATATATATATATATATATATATATATATATATATATATATATATATATATATATATATATATATATATATATATATATATACATATATATATATATATATATATATATATATATATATATATATATATATATATATATATATATATGTATATATATATATATATATATGTATGTATATATATATGCTTTACTTTCATAGTTCCTTGATAATGTGAGTAGTCACGAAAGCGCTTGGAATTTCTCTATTATTTCAGAGTGATTGTTTTGCATATATATATATATATATATATATATATATATATATATATATATATATATATATATATATATATATATATATATATATATATATATATATATATGTATATATATATATATATATATATATATATATATATATATATATATATATATATATATATATATATATATATATATATATATATATATATATATATATATATATATATATATATTATAAAGAATCATTTAATTCACCTCCCATGATAAATCTATGGTAATAAGTGTACTGACCACCTATTTAGAGCTCTGTGAAGTTACAAGTGTGGCCCTAGGGTGGTGTGAGAAGTTATATGGGTGAATTTCACAGGTACAATCTTGAATTAACATTTCACACACACATAACTGGGGAGAACTCTGGTACATTTAAACAGATTATACTAACTGATAGTAGATATAACTCGGAGACAGGTGGGTCTTTAACAACAGTTAGTCACATCACTGTCACTCCTTTGATGCTCACTTTCTCAGTTCCCCAAACTCACATAGCTAGACCTTAAACTATTTGAATATATAGTTCTTAAATTATTAGAAAAAATTATCCCAGTAACACTGACAAATCATGTGAGGACTGTATAAAAATTATTATTGCGTATAATTATTGCAACATAAGTGCTCATAAAAATTAAGACACTTACCCAACTATTCCTTGGGTTATATATCATAACGCCTCCATATAAGCAGGCAACTAATATTAGCCTTTTTTTACATTACCTATTGTGTGAGAATTAAAACTCACTAGGAGGCGAAAACACAATATTAACTATCCACGTGGTAGACAGTTCTTCATCCTATCAACACCACGTCTCATTTTCTATTATTATCCACCTAATTTGACACTTACAGAATACATGGTATTATTCCAGATGCGCTCCACATTAACTCATTTTCCAGACCCAAAGTGAATAAAAAAGAGTACAAAAATTATAGGGGAATAGTGGGGAATGCAGATGTTGCAGGGTAAAGCATAGGAGGTGTTTATTGAAAACAAGGAAGAAGAGATAGTGCTCAAGGAGAGAGGGAGATTATTTCCCAGTTAGCCCTTAAAGATAAAGAATAAGAGCAGTGAATGCGACACACGAAGTGGGAGTTGTCACAGTTGCTCTTTACTGATGACACTGTGCTTTTGGGAGGTTCTGAAGAGAAGTTGCAGAGGTTGGTGGATGAATTTGGTAGGGTATGTAAAAGAAGAAAATTAAAAGTGAATATAGGAAAGAGTAAGGTTATGAGGATAAAAAGATTAGGTGACGAAAGATTGGATATCAGATTGGAGGGAGAGAGTATGGAGGAGGTGAATGTATTCAGATATTTAGGAGTGGACGTGTCAGCAGATGGGTCTATGAAATATGAGGTGAATCATAAAACTGATGAGGGGAAAAGCGTGAGCGGTGCATTTAGGAGTCTGTGAAGACAAAGAACTTTGCCCGTGGAAGCAAAGAGGAGAATATATGAGAGTATAGTTGTACCAACACTCTTGCATGGGTGTGAAGCATGGGTGATGAATGTTGCAATGAGGGGAAGGCTGGAGGCAGTGGAGATGTCATGTCTGAGGGCAATGTGTGGTGTGAATATAATGCAGAGAATTCGTAGTTTGGAAATTAGGAGGAGGTGCTGGACTACCAAAACTATTATCCAGAGGGCTGAGGAGGGGTTGTTGAGGTGGTTCGGACATGTAGAGAGAATGGAGCAAAACAGAATGACTTCGAGAGTGTATAAAATCTGTAGCGGAGGAAAGGTGGGGTAGGGGTAAGCCTAGGAAAGGCTGGAGGGAGGGGGTAAAGGAGGTTTTGTGTGCGAGGGGCTCTGACTTCCAGCAAGCGTGCGTGAGCGTATTTGATAGGAGTGAATGGAGACAAATGGTTTTTTAATACTTGACGTGCTGTTGGAGTGTGAGCAAAGTAACATTTATGAAGGTATTCAGGGAAACCGGCAGGCCAGACTTGAGTCCTGGAGATGGGAAGTACAGTGTCTGCACTCTGAAGGAGGGGTGTTAATGTTGCAGTTTTATAACTGTAGTGTAAAGCACCCCTCTGGCAAGACAGTGATGGAGTGAATGATGATGAAAGTTTTTCTTTTTCTAGGATTAGGGCCACCCTGCCTTGGTGGGAATTTCGGCCGTTATATAAACACAATTATATTCTTCAATTATTACCCAAATGTGTTAATAAAAAACCCATCCTTCACAACAACGTGACGAAGGGAAACAGAGACCTCCCATCCTTCACAACAACGTGACGAAGGGAAACACAGATCTCCCATCCTTCACAACAACGTGACGAAGGGAAACACAGATCTCCCATCCTTCACAACAACGTGACGAAGGGAAACACAGATCTCCCATCCTTCACAACAACGTGACGAAGGGAAACACAGATCTCCCATCCTTCACAACAACGTGACGAAGGGAAACACAGACCTCCGATCCTTCACAACAACGTGACGAAGGGAAACACAGATCTCCCATCCTTCACAACAACGTGACGAAGGGAAACACAGATCTCCCATCCTTCACAACAACGTGACGAAGGGAAACACAGATCTCCCATCCTTCACAACAACGTGACGAAGGGAAACACAGATCTCCCATCCTTCACAACAACGTGACGAAGGGAAACACAGATCTCCCATCCTTCACAACAACGTGACGAAGGGAAACACAGACCTCCGATCCTTCACAACAACGTGACGAAGGGAAACACAGATCTCCCATCCTTCACAACAACGTGACGAAGGGAAACACAGATCTCCCATCCTTCACAACAACGTGACGAAGGGAAACACAGATCTCCCATCCTTCACAACAACGTGACGAAGGGAAACACAGATCTCCCATCCTTCACAACAACGTGACGAAGAGAAACACAGATCTCCCATCCTTCATAACAACGTGACGAAGGGAAACACAGATCTCCCATCCTTCACAACAACGTGACGAAGGGAAACACAGATCTCCCATCCTTCACAACAACGTGACGAAGGGAAACAGACACTTTCCTTCCCGTTATAACAATCTATTATCGCTGAACCTCATCATTGTTCACATGTTTTGTATTTTAAAGAAATTTATATATTTGAGCATTTGGGCTTGTTGACGCTCTACTAAATTTATAAGATATATACGACTTGGTTGATGCACTTAAGTTCACTTTTATAAACCCAAGGTATATACAGCGCTCGATGTACCAGATATATGCATCGCTCAGTATGTGAACTTTATAATCGCTCAGTATACGAGCTATATACACTTCTCTGTCTGCAACATATATATATATATATATATATATATATATATATATATATATATATATATATATATATATATATATATATATGCTGCCTACTACTATAACTGCTGCCTACTACTATAACTGCTGCCTACTACTATAACTGCTGCCTACTACTATAACTGCTGCCTACTACTATAACTGCTGCCTACTACTATAACTGCTGCCTACTACTATAACTGCTGCCTACTACTATAACTGCTGCCTACTACTATAACTGCTGCCTACTACTATAACTGCTGCCTACTACTATAACTGCTGCCTACTACTATAACTGCTGCCTACTACTATAACTGCTGCCTACTACTATAACTGCTGCCTACTACTGTAACTGCTGCCTACTACTGTAACTGCTGCCTACTACTATAACCGCTGCCCACTACTATAACTGCTGCCTACTACTATAACCGCTGCCCACTACTGTAACTGCTGCCTACTACTATAACCGCTGCCCACTACTGTAACTGCTGCCTACTACTATAACCGCTGCCCACTACTGTAACTGCTGCCTACTACTATAACCGCTGCCCACTACTATAACTGCTGCCTACTACTATAACCGCTGCCCACTACTGTAACTGCTGCCTACTACTATAACCGCTGCCCACTACTGTAACTGCTGCCTACTACTATAACCGCTGCCCACTACTGTAACTGCTGTTGCGAATTAAAAATCAGCCACAGTTGATCAACAATACTGATCATCTTCCCTAAGAATGGAAAAAAAAATTTCCTTATAGGAGAATAGCAATAAAAAACTTAGATGTAGAAATGTATATAGTAACAGAAGTAGTGTAAGAGTTAGTGGAAGAGGAGAGGTAGTGGCATCTGTAGTAATTGAAGTAGTAATAGTAGTGGTAGAAATAGCTTCGGTAGTAGTTGCAGAAATATTAACAGTCGTCATTGCAGATGATGTAGCTGATTAATGTTAATCATAATTTTTGCAGTACCAATAGTTGCGGCATCAGTAGTGTTATTCGAAGTAATAGTTACTGCAATTGTAACTGTTGTAGTAATAGCAAGATTAGTAATAGTAGTAACTGTAATATTAGCAACAGTAATTGTAGTGATGGTAATAGCAGTAATAATAACAGTAGAAGTAGTTATAGCAGTAGTAGTAGTTATAGCAGTAGCAGTAGTAGTCATAATAGTTATAACATTAGTAGTGTTAAGGCAGTAACTTTCACGTTAGTGTTTTATACCACGACGAAAAGTTACACTGAAAGGTCAGCAGCCGCTCTCCCAGCTCAACATTGTTCACATTTGAGGAATTAACCCACACGTACATCAATTAACTACACATACAACAATGATTGACCCTGATGGGAGTAACACAAACTACGCCGGGACGCTTCTTTTGATGATACGCCAAAGTTTACTCTTTATTACGCAATAAAAAAAAAACACTGTTTTTCGCGCTCGCCAGACTGAAAAAAAACACCGCTGCCGGTGAGGTACACAAACCTTTGCTGTGTTTTTTCTGTATATTTTTGAGTGATAAACAATTTACAGTTATTTTATTGGGTTATTTTGTGATTCATTATACATTTTCATCGTAATGTTTACGATTATTTTTAAATAAATGGCATTTTTGAAATATATGGCAGGGCGGATGTTGCCATTACCTGCTTGTGTCTCAGCAACCAGTCTGAAGTCTGTTACAGTTTTCTGTATTAAGCAAATGCAGTTTCTCTCACGATATTTTAATATTATTTTTTAAATAAATTATATAATGTATTGATTATTTAATTAATAATCTCACTGTTCAAGTGTCATTACACAAATGGTATATAATACAGACAGACGAACAGAATAACCATGGCAGGGTAGGTGCATCTGCGCCAGTTTAACAACAGTTTTCAGGGGCGAATGTTGTATGTTAGCCCTGTCATAGAATGTTGCAAGTCAGCCCTGTCACAGAAAGTTGCATGTCAGCCCTGTCATAGAATGTTGTATGTCAGCCCTGTCATAGAATGTTGTATGTCAGCCCTGTCATAGAATGTTGTATGTCAGCCCTGTCATAGAATGTTGTATGTCAGCCCTGTCATAGAATGTTGTATGTCACCCTGTCATAGAATGTTGAATGTCAGCCCTGTCATAGAATGTTGCATGTCAGCCCTGTCATAGAAAGTTGTATGTCAGCCCTGTCACAGAATCCATATCCCTAAGCATAGAATCCTCGCCAAAACCTAGGGAAAGTCTAAAGATTCCCTGGTATGAGGAATGACCTGTGAAGAATGACTCAAATAATTTTCTTAACTTGAGCATGAGGTAAGACGGTGCACAACACTCCCAGCAACAAAACACTGGACGATCTTTCGGTCCGACTTGAGACATTATCAAGTCCCGAGAGATTAGGTAAAGGTCAACGATACATCAAACTTGGTCTGAATTTTAATTTTCAATTTGGGTGTTATGAAACAATGATTTTACGGCGCGCTCATTCACAGACATTCTGACATACTCACTTACAAAGTTATTGACAGAAGATATTACGACGTACTCATGAAGATACTGATGGAAAACCCTGCAGTGTACTCACTCATGAAGATACTGTTGGTGATCCTGCCCTCGGAGTCAGTAGCGCTGATCGAGAAGTTGTTAGCGGCCAGGATGCGTATGGGCGCGTGCTGGCGTGAGAGTATACGCGCTGCCACCAACGTGTCCATAACGTGTACCTCTCCACTAGCGATCATCCCGCCCCGCACCATCTGCAGCCCGCCCATGCCCTCCTGTGAGCGTGGACGGGGGAGAGAGAATGTGTTAGTAACTACCAACAGGTGTCTGTGCGTGGTATGTGTGTCTCGTGCCTGTGTGTGTGTGTGAGTGTGAGTGAATGTTAGACTGGAGACTCTCAGGTGATGCTGAACAAATTGGAAGGAAGGTCTTACATATGTACACTATTGAGATGAACACCAAAAAGAAACATGAAAGTAGACTTAACGGCAACAAAATATATGAACTCATTACACTCTCTGTGGCAGGCACTGATTGAAGGACAGAATAGATGTCTGGAAGCAGATAGGTATTGTGGAGTTGATCTAGAAATTACCATCTCGTGAAGGCAGTCTTCGAAGAAGATGCGTCTATTCTCTGTTGACTTTCCTTTATATAAAGCCGACGATGCCCTGGCCTTCAAGGCTCATCGTCAACCTAGTATTTAGGATGATGTGTACTACTACCTCCGTCAGGATACAAGACCAAGAGAGTATTGGTTACTGGGTTCTTCAGAACCCATAGAACATCTCATGTCAGGCTTTCCTCGAAGAAGAGTGTTCTTATATACTCAGTGTGTGCACTCTTACGCTTCCTTCCCATTCCATTAATGATTGCATAAGAAGCACACAGCGCATCACGAAGGTTGATAACATCACTATGATGTTTTTAACATCACTAAGAAGTTATTAACATCACTAAGGTGTTAATAATATCACTAAGAAGTTATTAACATCACCAAGAAGTTATTAACGTAACTAAGAGGTACACTGCCCTCTCTTGTGATATCCTAGCCATTCATATTTATACTACACTTGCCACTTGCCTAATGAATGTACCTTTACCTCTGATATACCTTTGATGAGTTTCGAGAGTTTTACTACTCTCGGAGCTCGGCCAACAGTTCTTTGACCAGCATCAGAGACCTGGTTAAGGTTACTCCCGAGTCTACGTCTCAGCCTGTGGTGGGTGAAGGACTCAGTACGTTATATTTACCTCTCAGTTGTTATCAGCTGTCTTCGTTGCTTAAATCACGTCTCTGTTTCGACTTGAGAAGCCTGCTGAGCAGGCGAAACTTTTTTGACAATAAAGTGTTTTGCTCATGTATCTGTCACTGTTGTGTGTTGGTAAAATAATGAAGCAGTGATGAGTGTCTCACAGAACAAGTATGAAGCAGAGACAATAGTGAATATCGCATGTGTAATTCAGCCACATTCACATGGCTCTCTTGAGAAGTAATGTAATAAAGTTGGTAGAATTACAGACAATATGTAAAGTAAAAGGACACAAGTGTAACTAATGTGACATTTTATTGTGGCAACGTTTCGCTCTCCAGGAGCTTTATCAAGCCATTACAAACAGTACATGGACACAGATGGTATATATTAGTTGCACTTGTGTCCTTTTACTTGACATCTCTTGAGAAGATTGAAAACACCACAGGCAGTTAGTTAACACACCAGGTAATACCGGGTAATACATAAGGTAACACCGGGTAACACACCAGGTAACACCGGGAAGACAGCAGACGACAAGGATTAGAGGTAACTTTTCCCCAGAGAAGTGAAATCCCTCTCATACTCTCCCTCTCTCTCTCTCTCTCTTTCTCTACCGGTTGTTGTTCCGGATCAAAGCTTATCATCACAAACATTGAAAATCTGTCTGTCTTCGTCTCCGTGTCCGTCTCTGTCTCTCTCTAACTTGCATTCATCGGCAGTTCCTCCCAGCTCCCCTCCCCACCCTGGCAGTCCCTCCCAGTTCCCTACCCACCCTGGCAGTATCTTCCATCTCCCCTCACCACCCTGGCAGTATCTTCCATCTCCCCTCACCACCCTGGCAGTATCTCCCATCTCCCCTCACCACCCCGGCAGTTCCTCCCAGCTCCCCTCCCCCTTTCCAGTTCGTCCCAGCTCCCCTCACCACCCCGGCAGTTCCTCCCAGCTCCCCTCCCCCATGCAGTTCCTCCCAGCTCCCCTCACCTCCCTGGCAGTTCCTCTCAGCTCCCCTCCCCACCCCAGCAGTTCCTCCCAGCTCTCCTCCCCACCCCAGCAGTTCCTCCCAGCTCCCCTCCCCACCCCAGCAGTTCCTCCCAGCTCCCGTCCCCACCCCGGCAGTTCCTCCCAGCTCCCCTCCCCCCCTGCAGTTCCTCCCAGCTCCCCTCACCACCCTGGCAGTTCCTCCCAGCTCCCCTCCCCCATGCAGTTCCTCCCAGCTCCCCTCACCTCCCCGGCAGTTCCTCTCAGCTCCCCTCCCCACCCCAGCAGTTCCTCCCAGCTCTCCTCCCCACCCCAGCAGTTCCTCCCAGCTCCCCTCCCCACCCCAGCAGTTCCTCCCAGCTCCCCTCCCCACCCCAGCAGTTCATCCCAGTTCCCGTCCCCACTCCGGCAGTCCCCGGCAGTTCCTCTCAGCTCCCCTCCCCCCCCTGCAGTTCCTCCCAGCTCCCCTCACCTCCCCGGCAGTTCCTCCCAGCTCCCCTCCCCCCTGCAGTTCCTCCCAGCTCCCCTCACCTCCCCTGCGGTTCCTCTCAGCTCCCCTCCCCCCCCTGCAGTTGCTCCCAGCTCCCCTCACCTCCCCTGCAGTTCCTCCCAGCTCTCCTCCCCACCCCAGCAGTTCCTCCCAGCTCCCCTCCCCACCTCAGCAGTTCCTCCCAGCTCCCCTCCCCACCCCAGCAGTTCCTCCCAGCTCCCCTCCCCACCCCAGCAGTTCATCCCAGCTCCCGTCCCCACCCCGGCAGTCCCAGGTAGTTCCTCTCAGCTCCCCTCCCCCCTGCAGTTGCTCCCAGCTCCCCTCACCTCCCCTGCAGTTCCTCCCAGCTCCCCTCCCCCCCTGCAGATCCTCCCAGCTCCCCTCACCTCCCCGGCAGTTCCTCTCAGCTCCCCTCCCCATCCCAGCAGTTCCTCCCAGCTCTCCTTCCCACCCCAGCAGTTCCTCCCAGCTCCCCTCCCCACCTCAGCAGTTCCTCCCAGCTCCCCTCCCCACCCCAGCAGTTCCTCCCAGCTCCCCTCCCCACCCCCGCAGTTCCTCCCAGCTCCCCTCACCACCCTGGCAGTTCCTACCAGCTCCCCTCCCCCCTGCAGTTCCTCCCAGCTCCCCTCCCCACCCAAGCAGTTCCTCCCAGCTCCCCTCCCCACCTCAGCAGTTCCTCCCAGCTCCCCTCACCACCCTGGCAGTTCCTACCAGCTCCCCTCCCCCCTGCAGTTCCTCCCAGCTCCCCTCCCCACCCCCGCAGTTCCTCCCAGCTCCCCTCCCCACCCCATCCAATATATCTCTGCCACTCAGTCTAAAATATATAAATAATCCAGAAATTGGAATATCAATGTCAAGGTGACTATTTTGGGTTTGTGCGTGTTTCTTGTAATTTGTTTGGTCCATTAGGTTGTTTGTAAGAGTTGTCTTATGCCACTGTGCTGTGAGGAAGGGTGGAGGGAGCACGCGCGCACGCACACGCACACACACACACACACACACACACACACACACACACACACACACACACACACACACACACACACACACACACACACACACACACACACACACACACACACACTCACACACACACACACACACACACACACACACACGCACACGCACACACACACACACACACACACACACACACACACACACACACGCACACACACACACACACACACACACACACACACACACACACAGTCACACATTTCTTCACACACACACACATACACACACACACACACACACACACACACACACACACACACACACACACACACACACACACACACACACACACACACACGCACACACACGCAAACATAGTTCGAATTTTTAAAAAAAAGAGACAGACACGAAACATTAAACTACAGACCAGTGTCACTGACATGTATAGTTTGCAAAGTCATGAAGAAGATTATCAGAAGAGTGGTCGGGCACCTAGAAAGGAATGAGCTTATCAGCGACATCCAGCATGGTTTCAGGGATGGGAAATGCTGTGTTAAAAACCTACTGGAGTTCTGTGACATGGTGACAGCAGTAAGTCAAGACAGAGAGGGGTGGGTAGATTGCGTTTTCTTGGACTGCAAGAAGGCTTTTGACACAGTTCCACACAAGAGATCAGTGCATAAGCTGGGGGAACAGGCAGGTATAACAGGGAAGGCGCTGCATGGATCAGGGAATACTTGTAAGGAAGACATCAGAAAGTCATAGTACGAGAC
This sequence comes from Cherax quadricarinatus, assembly GCF_038502225.1. Classification (NCBI taxonomy): domain Eukaryota; kingdom Metazoa; phylum Arthropoda; class Malacostraca; order Decapoda; family Parastacidae; genus Cherax; species Cherax quadricarinatus. Next base: position 54,518 of record NW_027196799.1, read on the forward strand.
GAAGTGCCAGAGTGGTTGCCTGTGACGAGCGGGGTTCCACAGGGACCAGTCGTAGGACCAGTGCTGTTTCTGGTATATGTGAACGACATGACGGAAGGAATAGTCTCAGAAATGACCCTCTTCGCAGATGATGTGAAGCTGATAAGAAGAATTCAATCGGAGGAGGACCAGGCAGAACTACAAAGGGTTCTAGATAGTCTGCAGGTCTGGTCCAGAAACTGGCTCTTGGAGTTTAACCAAACCAAGTGCAAAGTCATGAAGACTGGGGAAGGGCAAAGAAGACAGCAGACGGAGTACAGTCTAGGAGGCCAGAGACTACAAACCTCGATCAAAGAAAGGATCTTGGGGCAAGTATAACACCGGGCACATCTGAAACCCACATTAACCAAATAACTGCTGCAGCATATGGGCTCCTAGCAAACCTGAGAATAGTATTCGGACATCTCAATAAGGGATTGTTCAGGCCCCTGTGCACCGTGTATGTCAGGCCTATTTTCGAGTATGCAGCACCACACCTAGCCAAATGCGTAAGGAAATTAGAGAACGTGCAAAGGTTTGCAACAAGAGTAGTCCCGGAGTTAATTGGCATGTCCTACGAGAAGAGGTTAAGGAAAATTGACCTAACAACACTGGAGGATAGAAGAGATATGGGGGATATGTTAACGACATATAAAATACTGAGAGGAATTGACAAGGTGGACAGAGACAGGATGTTCAAGAAGGGTTACAATTGGAAGTTGAAGATTCAGATGAATTACAGGGATGTTTGGAAGTATTTTTTTCAGTCACAGAGTTGTCAGGAAGTGATGTAGTGGTGGCAGGATCCATACATAACTTTAAGAAGAGGTATGACAAAGCTCATGGAGCGGGATGAGTGGCCTAGTAGCGACCAGTGGAGAGGCGGGGGCCAGGAACTGTGACTCGACCCCTGCAACCACAACTAGATGAGTGCAACTAGGTGAGTACATACACACTCGTGCATCACTGGCCACCACTGCGCTCCACCCATCAACAAATGACTTGCTCCAGCCGTCATCTGGCGTGACTGAGGATCCCTGCTAGAGACAACACCATAACCACCGCGGTGGTGGTGGTGGTGGTGGTGGTGGTGGTGGTGGTGGTGGTGGTGGTGGTGGTGGTGGTGGTGGTGATGGTGGTGGTGGTGATGGTGGTGGTGGTGATGGTTATGGTATTCCATTAAAAAAAATCGTTAATTTGGACAAAAAAACACATTTTTTAGCCGTGTCCACGTGATTCCCTGAGTCATAATGGACACAGAGCTGGCTGAGGTCATGAGTGATACACACCGTGCATTAGCTAGTCTCTGATTAGGATTTCCAGAGTAGGTCGTTGTATTCCATTTACGTATCAAGTCGGGAAGTTTCTGGACCGAAAATTCTTGCAAAAAAAAAAAAAAAACTTTTTTCTGATCACGAATATTTTGGCGATGGACATTCTGGCTATCAGATGAGTTATTCTGGGAGAGTTTTAGCGAGATTGTTCATGCCTGGCGTTCTATAATCCAGCACTTTGCTTCCGTGGACATGTGAATCAGTGAGTATGTTTGGGTAAGGAGTGTCCCTCAAGATTAATGTCTTTATTACTCTTCTACACTGAGTGATATAAATGGAATTAGCGCTTCACATAAGGCAAGAAAAAGGTAAAATCTTTCTTGTAAATATGTTTATGTTGAAGAATAAACGTTAGATCCATTACAGTCAGGCCACAGGGCGCTGTCTGAGACAGTGTTGCCTCTCATGTTGGCTTCCACGACTCTCATACGTAGAAATTGAGTATTATGTGGCCTTAAAAATTATAGCAAAGTACGTTCCTGCCGAGACTGGCTTCGTCAAGAATGTTTCGCCCGCGAGTTAGAAACGTTACTTTAGGAGGTTGTGGTTGACCAGCTTGTCAACTTGAGTAAAACACCTGAAGCCGAGGAATATTCAACTGACATACTTGTACCATTATATTATTATGAACCAAATCTGAGAGACTGAACACTCTAGGCTGAGAGACTGAGAGACCAATACTTCAAAATCTGCCCTTCATCAACTGTCTGCACTATATTAGTCACCTCTGCAATGGACTGAAGAAGCCTGCTGCGTAGGCGAAACCTCTCGGTAATAAAAATACCTAAATATTCCACTTGTTTCTTATTCCTCTGATACTTTCGTTCAGACCAACATGTGTTTCTGTTTCACCTCAGTCATAAACTGACGAATATTATCTCCAATGGCACACAGATCTGCTTCAATCACGCCGCCACTGGAACTGTTTTTGGTGGGAATGCAGAGGTGGTCTCCAGCGAGGCCAGAAAACATTGCAGTCATAATCATGTCAAGGACGAGCGATGCATCACGTGGGTAACCTCGAATCTTCACGTCATTCTGGATATTTTCTCAGCGAAGTTGTTCAACGTAAAGAATATTAATGTCTGTGTATTATAGGGTCGTTCTTCTGCTGCTGTGTTATTATACAATTAAACAGTGGAAATCGAAGAAGTGACGAAGTTTCCGCCTCTGTAAGAATTCATATTTCAGACATACTGAGGGGCCAAGGGCAGCCGTACTGCTTCAGCGCTGCCAACCCCCACTGTTGAGATGCCAACACCATCATTCCAAGGGTGCCAACCCTAGTCTTTCAGGGCTGCCAACCCTACTCTTTCAGGGCTGCCGACCCTACTCTTTCAGGGTTGCCAACCCTACTCTTTCAGGGCTGCCAACCCTACTCTTTCAGAGTTGCCAATCCTACTGTTTCAAGGCTGTCATCCCTATTATTTCAGAGCTGCCAACCCTTATGTTTCAGAGCTGTTAACCTTACTGTTTCAGAGTTGCCAGCCTTACCGCTTCTAGGATGCAAACTGTACTGTTTCAGGGTTGCCAACCCTACTGTTCCAGAGCTGCCAACCCTACTGTTTCATAGCTGTCAATCCTACTGTTTCAAGGCTATAAACCTTACTTTGTCAGAGGTGCTAGCCATACTTTGTTTCAGGACTGGTAGCATTACTAATTCAAGACTGTAACCCTATTTTTTTTTCAACACTGCAACCACTTTGTTTCAGGGCTGCCAACCCTACTTTTTGTAGGGCTGCTGTCACTTCTCAGGTATGTGACCCATGTACATCCTATAACATCAAATAACAACAATAAAGACCATCTAGCCACCTTGACGTGTGTGAGCGGTCTATACGTTCCAGCTTCAAGTAAATGAGTGCAAACATTTACAGTATCGGAATTTGGATATTGTAAAATAGGTAGAAAATATCAATATTTCTTTGAGAGTGTAATGGGTACGTGTTGTGTAGGTTCCCATACCGCATGAAGCTGCGCCATGCAAGGTGACGGGGGGTTCACAACAGTGTGTGGTCAGTGAGAAGTTCTCAGAAGCGATGGTGACCACATCAGCACTGAATATATCATGCGACTTATTCATCAGTTCAAGGCAGTACCTGAATCCTGTGACATCCGACATAAAACAGCTTCAGGAAGCACCTGAAGCATGTGACATCCGATATTCAACAACTTCAGGAAGCACCTGAAGCCTGTGACATTTAACATTCAACAACTTCAGGAAGTACCTGAAGCCTATGACATCCGACATTTAACAACTTCAGGAAGCACCTGAAGCCTGTGACATCCGACATACAACAACTTCAGGAAGCACCTGAAGCCTGTGACATCCGACATTTAGCACCTTCAGGAAGCACCAGAAACCTGTGACATCCGACATTCAACAACTTCAGGAAGCACCTGAAACCTGTGACATTTAACATTCAACAACTTCAGGAAGTACCTGAAGCCTATGACATCCGACATTTAACAACTTCAGGAAGCACCTGAAGCCTGTGACATCCGACATACAACAACTTCAGGAAGCACCTGAAGCCTGTGACATCCGACATTTAGCACCTTCAGGAAGCACCTGAAACCTGTGACATCCGACATTCAACAACTTCAGGAAGCACCTGAAACCTGTGACATTTAACATTCAACAACTTCAGGAAGTACCTCAAGCCTGTGACATCCGACATTTAACAACTTCAGGAAGCACCTGAAGCCTGTGACATCCGACATACAACAACTTCAGGAAGCACCTGAAGCCTGTGACATCCGACATTAAGCACCTTCAGGAAGCACCTGAAACCTGTGACATCCGACATTTAACAACTTCAGGAAGCACCTGAAACCTGTGACATCCGACATACAACAACTTCAGGAAGCACCTGAAGCCTGTGACATCCGACATTTAACAACTTCAGGAAGCACCTGAAGCCTGTGACATCCCTCATTCAACAACTTCAGGAAGCATCTGAAGCCTGTGACATCCGACATACAACAACTTGAAGAAGCACCTGAAGCCTGTGACATCCGATATTTAACAACTTCTGGAAGCACCTGAAGCCTGTGACATCCGACTTTCAACAACTTCAGGAAGCATCTGAAGCCTGTGGCATCCGACATACAACAACTTCAGGAAGCACCTGAAGCCTGTGACATCCGACATCCAACAACTTCAGGAAGCACCTGAAGCCTGTGACATCCGACATTCAACAACTTCAGGAAGCACCTGAAGCCTGTGACATCCGACATTCAACAACTTCAGGAAGCACCTGAAACCTGTGACATCCGACATTCAACAACTTCAGGAAGCACCTGATGCCTGTGACATCCCACATTCAACAACTTCAGGAAGCACCTGAAGCCTGTGACATCTGACATTCAACAATTTCAGGAAGCACCTGAAGTCTGTGACATCCCACATTCAACAACTTCAGGAAGCACCTGGAATCTGTGACATCCCACTTTCAACAACTTCAGGAAGCACCTGAAGCCTGTGACATCCCTCATTCAACAACTTCAGGAAGCACCTGAAGCCTGTGACATCCCTCATTCAACAACTTCAGGAAGCATCTGAAGCCTGTGACATCCGACATTCAACAACTTCAGGCAGCACCTGAAGTCTGTGACATCCTACATTCAACAACTTCAGGCAGCGCCTGAAGTCTGTGAGATCCGACATTCAACAACTTCAGGAAGCACCTGAAACCTGTGACATCCGACATTCAACAACTTCAGGCAGCACCTGAAGTCTGTGACATCCGACATTCAACAACTTCAGGAAGCATCTGAAGCCTGTGACATCCGACATTCAACAACTTCAGGCAGCACCTGAAGCCTGCGACATCCGACATTCAACAACTTCAGGAAGCATCTGAAGCCTGTGACATCCGACATTCAACAACTTCAGGCAGCACCTGAAGTCTGTGACATCCGACATTCAACAACTTCAGGCAGCACTTGAAGTCTGTGACATCCGACATTCAACAACTTCAGGAAGCATCTGAAGTCTGTGACATCCGACATTCAACAACTTCAGGCAGCACCTGAAGTCTGTGACATCCGACATTCAACAACTTCAGGAAGCATCTGAAGCCTGTGACATCCGATATTCAACAACTTCAGTAAGCATTTGAAGCCTGTGACATCCGACATTCAACAACTTCAGGAAGCATCTGAAGCCTGTGACATCCGACATTCAACAACTTCAGGAAGCATCTGAAGCCTGTGACATCCGACATTCAACAACTTCAGGAAGCATCTGAAGCCTGTGACATCCGACATTCAACAACTTCAGGAAGCATCTGAAGCCTGTGACATCCGACATTCAACAACTTCAGGAAGCATCTGAAGCCTGTGACATCCGACATTCAACAACTTCAGGAAGCATCTGAAGCCTGTGACATCCGACATTCAACAACTTCAGGAAGCATCTGAAGCCTGTGACATCCGACATTCAACAACTTCAGGAAGCATCTGAAGCCTGTGACATCCGACATTCAACAGCTTCAGGAAGCATCTGAAGCCTGTGACATCCGACATTCAACAACTTCAGGAAGCATCTGAAGCCTGTGACATCCAACATTCAACAACTTCAGGAAGCATCTGAAGCCTGTGACATCCGACATTCAACAACTTCAGGAAGCATCTGAAGCCTGTGACATCCGACATTCAACAACTTCAGGAAGCATCTGAAGCCTGTGACATCCGACATTCAACAACTTCAGGAAGCATCTGAAGCCTGTGACATCCGACATTCAACAACTTCAGGAAGCATCTGAAGCCTGTGACATCCGACATTCAACAGCTTCAGGAAGCATCTGAAGCCTGTGACATCCGACATTCAACAACTTCAGGAAGCATCTGAAGCCTGTGACATCCGACATTCAACAACTTCAGGAAGCATCTGAAGCCTGTGACATCCGACATTCAACAGCTTCAGGAAGCATCTGAAGCCTTTGACATCCGACATTCAACAACTTCAGGAAGCATCTGAAGCCTGTGACATCCGACATTCAACAACTTCAGGAAGCATCTGAAGCCTGTGACATCCGACATTCAACAACTTCAGGAAGCATCTGAAGCCAGTGACATCCGACATTCAACAGCTTCAGGAAGCATCTGAAGCCTGTGACATCCGACATTCAACAACTTCAGGAAGCATCTGAAGCCTGTGACATCCGACATTCAACAACTTCAGGAAGCATCTGAAGCCTGTGACATCCGACATTCAACAGCTTCAGGAAGCATCTGAAGCCTTTGACATCCGACATTCAACAACTTCAGGAAGCATCTGAAGCCTGTGACATCCGACATTCAACAACTTCAGGAAGCATCTGAAGCCTGTGACATCCGACATTCAACAACTTCAGGCAGCACCTGAAGTCTGTGACATCCGACATTCAACAACTTCAGGCAGCACCTGAAGTCTGTGACATCCGACATTCAACAACTTCAGGCAGCACCTGAAGTCTGTGACATCCGACATTCAACAACTTCAGGCAGCACTTGAAGTCTGTGACATCCGACATTCAACAACTTCAGGAAGCATCTGAAGCCTGTGACATCCGACATTCAACAACTTCAGGCAGCACCTGAAGTCTGTGACGTCCGACATTCAACAACTTCAGGAAGCATCTGAAGCCTGTGACATCCGACATTCAACAACTTCAGGAAGCATCTGAAGCCTGTGACATCCGACATTCAACAACTTCAGGAAGCATCTGAAGCCTGTGACATCCGACATTCAACAACTTCAGGAAGCACCTGAAGCCTGTGACATCCGACATTCAACAACTTCAGGAAGCATCTGAAGCCTGTGACATCCGACATTCAACAACTTCAGGAAGCACCTGAAGCCTGTGACATCCGACATTCAACAACTTCAGGAAGCACCTGAAGCCTGTGACATCCGACATTCAACAACTTCAGGAAGCATCTGAAGCCTGTGACATCCGACATTCAACAACTTCAGGAAGCATCTGAAGCCTGTGACATCCGACATTCAACAACTTCAGGAAGCACCTGAAGCTTGTAGACAAAAGCTGGGATGTTCTTTTATAATAATTAAACGTTACTACATTTTGATTTAGTTAGAATATTAATCATACCAACATTACCGTCATTAAGCTCGTATTAAAAAAAAAATAAACTCTAAACGTATTTTAACTTTTAATTTCCAATGTTTTTCTAATATTTTCATTTGTAATATTACGCGACCTGAAGTTATCTACTTTATACTTAAGTGTTAATAACCCCATTTTAACTTGCTGCCATCACTACTGTTTCATGGCAGCCATCATGGTAGCCATGATGACTTTCATCATGGCAGCCATCATGGCAGCCATAATGGCAGCCATCATGGCAGTCATCTTGGCAGCCATAATGACAGCCCTCAAGGTAGCCATGATGACAGTCATCATGGCAGCCATCATGGCAGCCATAATGACAGCCATCATGGTTGCCATGGTGGCTACAATCGCAACCAACAAAACACCTAAGAACAAATCTCAAAGCAATATATTATCGTATAACTCTAGAACACTTAGCAAACACTTGTACCGTGACACATGAAACATATGAAACAACATCAGCCTTAAGTAATGTGCCACACACTAGAAGCAACAACCTTGCTAGTCATAACATGCAAGAGGAAACATTTCTGAAGAAAAAAAAACACACGTTTACGGAACAAACTTTTATAAAGGCAACATTTCGCTCTGCGTAGAGCTTCACGAAGTCATGATGAAGCTCTATACAGAGCGAGACGTTTTCCCAATAAAAGCTTGTCCCACAACGCTCGTCTTTCCTTCATTATTATCGGCAGTACAACGTTGTTTATAAACCATACCCCCGGCCGGGATTGAACCCGCGGTCATAGAGTCTCAAAACTCCAGCCCGTCGCGCTAGCCACTAGACCAGCTAGCCACAATAAGATTCATCCAACTAGGTATATTTCTACACCATAGGAAAGTTAGCACAGGCACCTCTGTGACCACAGAGGTGCCTGTGCTAACTTTCCTATGGTGTAGAAATATACCTAGTTGGATGAATCTTATTGTGGCTAGCTGGTCTAGTGGCTAGCGCGACGGGCTGGAGTTTTGAGACTCTATGACCGCGGGTTCAATCCCGGCCGGGGGTATGGTTTATTTGTAATCGTGTCATTACGATTTCTTAAGTCAAGTAACGTTGTTTATACCAGGTATAAACTGTCTGAGTTGTCTCCTGCACATAAACGGTATACAGTACCGACAAGATGAAGAATTAGACACATGTGCAAGATCTGTGTATCTTTATTTGTAGACGTTTCGCCCTCCCGTGGCTTTATCAATACAAGGACATAATGTGAAGAATACAAAAGATGAGGTAATTAGTCCCTCAAGACTACAGTGCTCTTCACCAACTACAAGACTGAGGGACTGATTACCTCATCTCTGGTATAAAATTCTTCACATTATGTCCTTGTATTGTATTGATAAAGTCACTGGCTGGCGAAACGTTTATAAATAAAGATACCCAGATGTTGCACATGTGTCTAATTCTTCGGTGTTCTCCCTGTTTGACGTAAGTAGTGCAGTAGCAGCCGCTGGCTGTGTACTGGCAAACATTCAGTGTACTTGTATGAATACTCATTACACATGAAAATAATAATTCTCATAATATTTCGAAAAAAAAACTCGTATGACGGAAAAAATACTTCCTACATTTAGAAACAAAATCCATCAAACAAAATGGGAAGGACCTTTCAGGATCCAGTGAGGCCGCACTGTGTGTGTGTGTGTGTGTGTGTGTGTGTGTGTGTGTGTGTGTGTGTGTGTGTGTGTGTGTGTGTGTGTGTGTGTGTGTGTTTGTGTGTGTGTGTGTGTGTGTGTGTGTGTGTGTCTGCGTACATTTGTGTGCGTGCCCGTGCGTGTCTGCGTGAATGAGTCAGTGAGCAGAGGAAGCAATTAGGACAAGAGTGTGATGAATGACTGTTAACCCCAGCAACAGTCAACAGTTACACTGTGCGTGTGTCTCCTCTCGTTTAACTTACACCACAATATATCAAACACCACCACAACCAACCATCCCCACCACCACCACCACCATAACCACCACCACCACCACCACCATAACCACCACCACCACCACCACCACCACCACCACCACCACCACCACCACCGCCACCACCACCACCACCACCACCACCACCACCACTGCCACCACCACTGGCACCACCACCACAAGCACCACCACCACCACCACCACCACCACCACCACCATAACCACCACCACCACCACCACCACCACCACCACTACCACCGCCACCACCACCACCACTGGCACCACCACCACCACCACCACCACCACCACCACCACCACCACCATAACCACCACCACTACTATCACCACCACCACAACCACCACCCCCACCACCACAACCACAACCACCACCACCGCCACCACCACCACAACCACCCCCCCCCCCACCACCCCCACCCCCCCAACCCCCACCACCACCCCCCCCACTGCCACCACCACTGGCACCACCACCACCACCACCACCAACACCACCACCACCACCACCATAACCACCACCACCATCACCACCACCACCACCACCATAACCACCCCCACCACAACGACCGTCACAACCGACACCATCACCACTAACACCATCACCACCTCCCTCCTCCCTCCCCCAGATACTCATAAATATCGCTTCCATCCGGCTATGATAACCAATTGAACCTGGACATCTGGCTCCAGACTCGTCCTGTCTCCTCAGCATACTGGAAACAGATATTATATTCAATATTATTTACACATAAATAAGTCCTGACTCTTCCTGATAGTAATCCAATGCTGGGAAACGGAGGACACCTCGAAATTTCTTGCGCCCAGAGCCGTCTGACAGCATTTATTTACATATTTTAACACTTGCTTATCCAGCCCGTCGCTGCCTCAGGTGGTAAAATTGTAAATACCAACCTTGACGGTTTTCCTGTCAGCGTTTGATGCAGGTGTTGCTCTTCCTGCCAACACTGACACTGTTAGTGTTTGATGCAGGTGTTGCTCTTCCTGCCAACACTGACACTGTTAGTGTTTGATGCAGGTGTTGTTCTTCCTGCCAACACTGACACTGTTAGTGTTTGATGCAGGTGTTGTTCTTCCTGCCAACACTAACGACGCTGTGTCAGTGATGAATTCACGTATTCTACTGTTTCCCGATACGGAAACAATGTCAGTGTTTCAAATAGGAGTTAATCTTATTATCTTTCAAAGATAGATTTTAGCCTTGATAATCCTGACTCCCTTGAAAGACGTAGAATGAGGGAAGACATGATCGACACTATCTGCCATTCATCCGAATGGGATGACTTGAGGACTTAAATGTGATTTTAGGAGAGACGAAGGTAATTTGTAGGAACGTCAGTGGAGGGGAGAACAGTCTCACGAACCAGTGCATTCATGTTGGAGGTGAGGATGAAAGGATGATATAAGAGGGCAGAAAGACTGTGAGATTATTAGACTGGGGGATTAAATTATTTACCTACTTTTCTACAGTGCTCCGCTTATATATGTATCCCTGCATTGTACTGACAAAGCCACTCGTTGGCAAAACCTCTACAAAATAATGATACCCAAGTTTTGCACGTGTGTCTGATTCAATAGCTAGTAAGAGTGAAGTTGCAAGGTTTTATTTCCGGCTGAAGAGGACGGTGACTGGAGGGAAAATGGGCCCACCTGAGACTCACACTGTACACCCTTGCTCAAGGTGAGAGCGATTTCTGGCAATTACTTCCTGTCAGTCTTTTCACAGGTCTCAAGTGATGTCCAGGTAACTAATTATCTTAGCGGAAGTGAGGAAGACAGTGTGATTGGAGATCGCTGACGAAGTGGTTCTTGGACGAGTTCACTGATTGGAGCTGGATGGTTCTCCGAGTCCTGGTGAACATTTTTCCGGTGGTTCTTAGGGAGGGTACAAATGGAATTAGAATCTAACCTTGCTTGGTTAGATTCTAATTAGAATCTAACCTAATTAGAATCTTACCTAATTAGAATCTTACCTAATTAGAATCTTACCTAATTAGAATCTTACCTAATTAGAATCTTACCTTGCTTGGTATCAGTTGATACCAAGCAAGGTAAGGTTATTATTGGTAGTCAACAATTTCTAGTTCTAACTCACATTTAGCTACGAGAGGTTCTAACTCACATTTAGCTACGAGAGGTTCTAACTCACATTTAGCTACGAGAGGTTCTAACTCACATTTAGCTACGAGAGGTTCTAACTCACATTTAGCTACGAGAGGTTCTAACTCACATTTAGCTACGAGAGGTTCTAACTCACATTTAGCTACGAGAGGTTCTAACTCACATTTAGCTACGAGAGGTTCTAACTCTAGATCTTTCTCTTCTTCTCCATTTCTCTCTCTCTCTCCCACTCTCTCTCTCTCCCACTCTCTCTCTCTATCACACACACACATTATTATTATTATCCTTTATTCGCTGGGAAGCACTAAAACCATCGGGGCTGAAATGAATTATAAATTTATATTAAAAATGAAAATCAATATTGTGTTATTTTTTCTGACAGATTAGTAAGATAACGTCTGTAATTGTGTGTGTGTGTGTGTGTGTGTGTGTGTGTGTGTGTGTGTGTGTGTGTGTGTGTGTGTGTGTGTGTGTGTGTGTGTGTGTGTGTGTGTGTGTGCGTGTGTGTGTGTGTGTGTGTGTGTGTGTGTGTGTGTGTGTGTGTGCGTGTGTGTGTGTGTGTGTGTGTGTGTGTGTGTGTGTGTGTGTGTGTGTGTGTGTATGTTGTGTGTGTGTGTATGTGTGTGTGTGAGTGTGCGTGTGTGTGTGTGTGTGTGTGTGTGTGTGTGTGTGTGTGTGTGTGTGTTGTGTGTGTGTGTGTGTGTGTGTGTGTGTGTGTGTGTGTGTGTGTGTGTGTCCTCACGGTGAATATATACACTGAGACCTGTGTATTTCTGAGTATATACACTAAAAGATGAGTATCAGTGTATGTACACTGTGAGGAGGTGTGTATCTGTCGGTGTATATTCCACTGACAAGAGTTTATCAGTGTATATTCCACTGACAAGAGTGTATCAGTGTATATTCCACTGACAAGAGTGTAACAGTGTATATTCCACTGACAAGATTGTAACAGTGTATATTCCACTGACAAGAGTGTATCAGTGTATATTCCACTGACAAGAGTGTATCAGTGTATATTCCACTGACAAGATTGTAACAGTGTATATTCCACTGACAAGAGTGTATCAGTGTATATTCCACTGACAAGAGTGTATCAGTGTATATTCCACTGACAAGAGTGTAACAGTGTATATTCCACTGACAAGAGTGTAACAGTGTATATTCCACTGACAAGATTGTAACAGTGTATATTCCACTGACAAGAGTGTATCAGTGTATATTCCACTGACAAGAGTGTATCAGTGTATATTCCACTGACAAGAGTGTAACAGTGTATATTCCACTGACAAGATTGTAACAGTGTATATTCCACTGACAAAATTGTATCAGTGTATATTCCACTGACAAGAGTGTATCATTGTATATTCCACTGATAAGATTATCAGTACACATATATTCCACTGACAAGAGTGTGTTAGTACACATATATTCCACTGACAAGAGTGTATCAGTACACATATATTCCACTGACAAGAGTGTATCAGTATACATATATTCCACTGACAAGAGTGCATCAGTACACATATATTCCACTGACAAGAGTGTATCAGTATACATATATTCCACTGACAAGAGTGTATCAGTATACATATATTCCACTGACAAGAGTGTATCAGTATACACATATTCCACTGACAAGAGTGCATCAGTACACATATATTCCACTGAAAAGAGTGTATCAGTATACATATATTCCACTGACAAGAGTGTATCAGTATACATATATTCCACTGACAAGAGTGCATCAGTACACATATATTCCACTGACAAGAGTGTATCAGTATACATATATTCCACTGACAAGAGTGCATCAGTATACATATATTCCACTGACAAGAGTGTATCAGTATACATATATTCCACTGACAAGAGTGTGTTAGTACACATATATTCCACTGACAAGAGTGCATCAGTATACATATATTCCACTGACAAGAGTGTGTTAGTACACATATATTCCACTGACAAGAGTGTATCTCTTAGCGTATATACAAACAATCTCAAAAAACAATACAAACAATTCAGAATGAAACACGCAAACAATGTATTAAAATCAGGAAAAAAAAAGAGTTTAGAACTGTGAGTTGCTATCCAGTAAATCTGTCTTTAAAGCTGCCGGGGTGGCCCACCACCATGGTGGTGAGCCACCCCGGGCCACACCGGGCCACCCAGGGCCACCCCTCCGTGTCAAAGGTAGGAGTCTTCCAAAACTTGCCTCAGAATGCATGGAAACGCAATCCAGAGAAAAAATAGCGGCGAAGGAAAGTTGTGGTATATCGTGCCTGTGAGCGCAGGTGTTGAGGGAGTGCTAACACTACTGTGCACCAATGTTGGTGTTGTGTTGGTGCTGTGTTGGTGCTGTGTTGGTGTTATGTTCGTGTTGTGTTGGTGCTGTGTTTATGTTGTGTTTAAATTGTGTTGGTGCTGTGTTGATGCTGTGTTGGTGTTGAGTTGGTGTTGTGTTGGTGCTGTGTTGGTGTTGTGTTGGCGTTGTGTTGGTGATGGTATTAGTGTTGTGTTGGTGTTGTGTTGGTGCTGTGTTGGTGTTGAGTTGGTGCTGTGTTGGTGTTGTGTTGGTGTTGTGTTGGTTTTGTGTTTATGTTGTGTTGGTGCTGTGTTGGTGTTGAGTTGGTGCTGTGTTGGTGTTGTGTTGGTGTTGTGTTGTTGAGTGTTGGTGTTGCTGTGTTGGTGCTGGCGTTGTTGTTGTGTTGGTATTGGTATTGTTCTAACCTTGACCCATTGTTTCTTGTTCTCTTCTCTCAGCCAGTCTGTCTTCCTTCATTATCCTCTGAGTATCTTTTACGTGGTAATCATGTCTCCTCTGCTTCTCTCTTTCAGTGTTGTAAAGTTCTTTTAGCCATTTTTCAACTATAAATCTTCTCACCATTCTTTGTTTATATATCTTCTCACCTTCAGGACTTAACCGGCACCGAGTTCTTGTACTTATTCTAGTTTGTAAAATATCTTTATTTAAAGGTGGTGGTGGTGCTGCAAACTTCCTGCTGCTGCTGCTGTTGCTGCTGCTGCTGCTGCTGTTGCTGCTGCTGCTACTGCTGTTGCAGGATATTTTGTATAAAGTACATGTTCCGTACACAGCATCATGCAGGACTACTTGCAAAGTCTGTCAGATGCGTGTGCACTGCTGCGGGTATATGGCTGATATTTCGTGTTTTGTCTACCTGCTAAACCACTTGGTCATTTCCTCTGTGTGAGGCGTCCGTCGGTGAATCCGTGAAAAGTATACCGTCTACCTTTCTCTTATTATACTCCTGGAGAACAACTAAAGCTGAAAGCTAACTACAAATATCTTGTCTGTGATCAAAAGAACTGATATTTTAGTATCCCAAATATAGATTACAATTAGTGCAACTTTACCTTCTGTCGTCTCCTCCTCCCCCTCTCCCTCTACTCTTCCCCAGTCTGTACTCCGTATGAGGTCTTCTTTTTACTTTCCAATTTCCTTACTTTTCTATTACTTGGGTCGAAGACCCAATTTGCAGTCTATCCAAGTCTAATTGTTGTCCTTTCCTGTCTTCTCCGGTATTTATTCTCTTCCGTAGTTTTATGTCGACTTCAGAGTCACAGTGACTCGTGTCTGCTCAGGCATGATGTTTACGCGTATCAGGACCAAGACATGTTTCCCTAAGATCTGGTATTCCTTGAGACATGAACTATTTGTGTTTGTGATGGAGAGACCTTGGTAGGTGGTAACATTGTCGAATGTCTTGTGATACAGCAGAACTATGACTCTTCACTCACCTCTCTTCTCTCTCTCTCTCTCTCTCTCTCTCTCTCTCTCTCTCTCTCTCTCTCTCTCTCTCTCTCTCTCTCTCTCTCTCTCTCTCTCTCTCTCTCTCTCTCTCTCTCTCTCTCTCTCTCTCTCTCTCTCTCTCTCTCTCTTTGTCGCTTAATCTTTGTCACCTTGAAGAACTCTAGGAGTTTTGTGATTCAACATTTACCTTCCGTAAACGTGTACTGACAAATGTAAGAGCAGGTGTGGTAGGAAGGTGTGGGGCCAGGCGTTGAGAGCAGGTGTGGTAGGAAGGTGTGGGGCCAGGCGTTTGTTGAGAGCAGGTGTGGTAGGAAGGTGTGGGTGCAGGCGTTGAGAGCAGGTGTGGTAGGAAGGTGTGGGGCCAGGCGTTGAGAGCAGGTGTGGTAGGAAGGTGTGGGGCCAGGCGTTTGTTGAGAGCAGGTGTGGTAGGAAGGTGTGGGTGCAGGCGTTGAGAGCAGGTGTGGTAGGAAGGTGTGGGTGCAGGCGTTGAGAGCAGGTGTGGTAGGAAGGGGTGGGTGCAGGCGTTGAGAGCAGGTGTGACATGCTAAGAGCATGTTACATTTTATTTGGCGTATGTCACACAACCATACAGTCATGCATCCCGACCAGCGAACCAGGTTATAGGGGTTTAACGATCAAAGGGGCCCCGTCGTTATACCAGTACCTCGGTTCAACAAGCCAGTAACAAGGAAACCCACTAAAGCTGTGAAGCCATGTGGTATACTTGTGAAACAACTTTGGCAGACTTGCCTTCCCTGCTGGTCGTCACGGTTCACTGTGTCTTGTGCTTACATATGCCTCATTGATCACTGTGTCTTATGCTTGCTTTTGCCTCATTGTTCATAGTGTAATACTGTACATAGGTTATAATACACTGTAAATACCAATTGATTTCTGTGAAGGAAATATAATTTATTCTCTGCCGTCTTTTGCTTGATCCTAAGTGGTAGTCGCATCAAGGCAAGGTGTGCAGGCCATATCTACACCTGGGCTTGTAATATCGAGTGCCTGTCCTTAAATTAAGTTTTTATCTGCATTCTCTTTACGAGCCTGACTACAGTTTGTCTCCGCAGTGTCTCTACGGGCCTGCCTTTAGAGTTGCGTTGGATCCTAAAAGTAATTCTGTGTTATTGCTTGTGTTGCGTTGAAAGTATTGCAGAAAGCGTTTGGTTATAGTGGGTTATGCCACCGACACGTGTTAGGTGATTGGTGACTGAGTATACCCTGCAAAGTTTACCCGTACTCTCTCTACAGCGCTGCTGGCGAATTGCTCGTTCTATTGGTATAGAGAATCAACGAACTCTTACTTCTGCACAGCATCGTCAGTGTATACGCAACAAATTAAAGGGTGACTCAAGTATCATGGCATACCAAAGTGAGGTTTCTGCTGCTACAGATGCTATTAATCGAGTATCCATGCTGCGGTTCCTTCAGAATGCAAGAGGGCAAACTCCTGAGCGACAGGATCGACAACCATTTGGGGAAACGGGTGGTGAGTCGGGATTCTCTCGGGAAAATATAGCTGCGTTAGCGCTCAAGTTGGCTAAACTCAACCTTGAGACGGCCAGGGATCAGCATGCATCTGCTAAGGAGAAGTTTGACAGAGAGTCTGTGGCTGACAATTTCATTGTTAAGAAATCGGTGTCGCTAGCACCTCGGTTTTCTGATTCTGAGCCTGAACAATTTTTCGAGTCTTTCGAAAATCAGGCTCTAGCACTGCAATGAGCAGCACTCGTTCATATAGTATTGTACGGCAAAACGCAGGAATTTACAGCTGGTTTAGGTGACGAGGACTTTGCTAATTACGACGTTGTGAGAACAGCTGTACTTGACGTATATCAGTGCATTCCGCCGAATATAGGAGAGAATTTAAACAGAGCAAGCATCAGTTGGGTCAGTCCCATGTGGACTTTGTGCGTGGGCAATCTAAAAATTTCACCAAGTAGTACAAAGCCACTGGTGTCACTAATTTTAGTGGATTAGTGCAAATGGTTCTTATGGACAACTTTCTTGAAGCAGTTGGGCCAGAGGATCGGGTGTTCTTACAAGACTATTCAGTGGTAATTGCACTGGAGGTGGCTACGCTTGCTGACACATTTGAGGCCAACCACTCCTTGTCCGAGCGGTCCTGTAATTTTTCTTCCTAGCAGCCTGGTATGGATAGTGATAGTCGTGGACGGACCTCTGATTGGATTACAAAGAGGGAGGCTGGAACTGAACAGCGACATCTTCCTCAAAATCAGCATGATGAAGAACGACGTCTTTCTCAAAATCAGCATGATGAAGAACGACGTCTTCCTCAAGGTCATCATCAAGAACAACGACGTCTTCCTCAAGGTCAGCATGAAGCAAGAGACAAAAATCCCGAAACCATCACCCATAAGACTGCTGTCCTGAGCATATAATAACTACTGAAACCTCTTCTCCGATGTTTTCCATAACTCGGGCAATATTCAAAGGAATGCCTACAAAGAATGTTGACCTATCCTTGGAGTATTGCAATCTAGGACTCGACAATATATTTTACGAGGAAAACTGGCCAGGGCCTCATAAATCTAGTGAAAGTCCCTGATCAAACCTTCTTATTCCAGGGTCGCAGGATTACCAGACGTTTCTGTTTCCATGTCCGAAAAACTGTCTTTTCGGGAAGAGCAACAAGAAGATCCTTCTTTAACCTCTTTAAAGCTGCCATGGGCGAATCCAATTCAGATCACCCGGTTAAATATGAAATTAAACACATCCTGCTAATGTGTTCCGAACCTGGTAAGGAAGCAGAGGGAAATTTAATAAAGTTAGATAAACTGGTAGTTTATAAGAGGTTCAGGACTCATATCCTAAACATAGCTCACATTTCTTCCTTAGAAGGACATTTGGGTGCCATTAAAATCTTTTATAGTATTGTAAAACATTTTTATTGAACAGGTATAAAACGAGATGTGCGTAGCTATAACCATTCTTGTTGTGAATGTCAGTAAGTATGTAAGCCAGGACACTATTAGACCCACACCACTTTATCCCATACCCGCAGATGGGGGCCGTTTGCGGACTAATTATCGACTGTGTGGGACCATTACCAAAAACCAAGTCCGGTAACCAACATTTGTTTACCATTTTGGATAAAACTACTAAGTATCCCGAAGCGGTTCCTATGCTTATTATAAACACCAATGCCATTCTTAAAGCCCTCATTAAGTTTATATCGCACTTTGGCATCTCCCAATATGTCCAGAGTAACCAGGGCAATAATTTTTCATCAAAATCATTCAGAAAAGCTTTAACTAGGATAGGAAATAATAAAAAACTGTCCACAGCCTATCATTCTCAGTCTCAATGCGCCTTGGAACGGTTTCACCAAACCCTAAAACTATGATACTTACGTATTGTATGCATTTTCCTAAAGACTGGATGAATCGCTCCCTCTGTTGTTTGCAATGCGAAAAACTGTACAGGAATCAAAGGGGTACAGTCTCTTTGAGCTGATTTTTGGGCACAACGTGAGAGGGCCCCTACATGTGCTCAAGGAAGGATGAAATGAGATAAAACGCCTGCAAAACACCCTAAGATCCCTAATCGAGATTGCACGTTGCCCGTCAGCTGGCTAAGGCCAACTTATTAAAATCTGCTCAAAACTACATGAAACAGAGGTATGACAAAACTGCTAAATTTCACTCCTTTAACCATGGAGACATGGTGTTGGTCCAAGAACCTGTGCTTGGTCACACCTTAAAGACAAGGTTTATGGGACCGATGAAGGTAATAAAGAAAGTGGTAGCACTGCTTGATAATCTTAATTAATCAAATTAAAATATTCTTTGAACCACCTATGGTCCCAGTAATGACTTTGTCGTCTGCCCCTGACTCTGTGGACGACCCTGATTCCCTATACACAATTCTGTAGGTTCAAATCAGGCTCCCTAACTCGACCATCCTCCAAGATCCTCGCCCCATAGACCAAGTAGAAACTCTAACAACCCTTCTGCAAACCTATCTGGACATATTTTTGGATGTTCCGAAAAAGAGCAGCCTTGGTTATCACAATGTGAACGTAGGAACTGCTAGACCTATTAAACTCTCTCCCTACAGAGCTACTCCTGAAAAGCAGAGGCTACTTAAGCAGGAAGTTGTATTCTGTTAGAACATGGAATGGTGGAGAAATCGTCCAACACGAATAGATCCCCTTAAAGGTCAATACCAAGTATCTTTAACAGATAAAGCGAAGAAAGTTTCTGCTTTCGTAATTCCTAGAGGTCAATATCAATATAATGTGACCTCAGTCAGAATGCTTAACTTACCTGCCACATTTCAAAAATTAATCCGTCAGGCTATTAAAGGACTTGAAGGCACGAACGTTTATTTGGACGACATAGTAGTAGTTTCTGATACGATCAACATGAATCCTTGTTTGAGAGGTTCAGAACCATTCAACTAACTGTTACCTTGAGTAAGTCATGTTTTGGCCACTAATATTTCTTGTTTTTTTTTTTATTTTTTTTTTGGTCATGAAGCAGGTAGTGGCAAAGTAGCAACTAAATTTGCCAAAGTTGAGGCTATAAAAAACTATCCAATCCCTCATGATAAGAAGTCCCTGCAAAGGTTCTTGGGAAGATAGGTTTCTATAGACTGTTTTGCAAAAAACTTTGCAGATGTAGTAGCGCCTCCCAACCTCACTTACCAGTCATAAAAATAAATTTTGCTGGACCCCAAATTGTCAAGAGGTGTTTAACCATGTTAAGTCTCTTATGCACTGTACCTATTCTTTTGTCTCCCGATTTTTCGGTTGATGCTTGTGATTCACGGGTTAGGGCAGTGTGATCTGCAACCTGTGGCATACTACTCAGCCGAGTACCAAGCTGGACGTATTCCTCTCCGTCACATGTACGTCACATGTGGTCACCGTGCTAATTGAATAACAATCCTCTGACTTATCTAAGCTCAGTGAAGAACAAGAACATACTCTAGATGAGATGATCATTAAGGTTGCAAAGATACAACCTGTCCATCCACCATGTAGCCAGAAAAGATAATGTGCTGGCAGGCGTCATCTCCAGGATTATGTAACTGTTAGGATGTGTTAGGGACAACATGGGTAGTAAGTTGTTTTTTTCCCCTATAGTCAAAAGAAAAATCTGAGTTCATCTGACCATAAGTCTTTTTTATTTTTTAGTGAGGGGACACTTGCTTCCGTCCGCAAGTGTCTTGAACCTACGCTAGCCCTACTGTCTGCTGTCTTCCTCTAAGGTAGTGTCTGATTGGGAAGTCTCTTGGAGTTGAACACTACGTAATGAGCAGGATGGATGAGAGGAAAGGTGGTGCCATTAGTATTTCATGCCGTTGTGCGACACTACCCATGGAGAATACCTAGTCCTGGTTATCGGAGCTCTTTTTTCTTTTTTTTTTTTTGGGGGGGGGGCAGGTGGAGTGTTGTTGCATGCAAAGAGTATGTTACATTTCATTCTGCATATGTCACACACCCGTATAGACATACCTCCCGGACCAGCGAACCAGGTGATAGGGGTTTAACGATCAAAGGGGCCCCGTCGTTATACCACAATCTGGGTTCAACCAGCCAATAACAAGAAAGCCCAGTAAAGCTGTGAAGCCTTGTGGTACACTTGTAAACAACTTTGGCAGACTTGCCTTCTCTGCTGGTCGTCACGGTTTACTGTGTCTTGTACTTACATATGCCTCATTGATCACCGTGTCTTATGTTTGCTTTTGCCTCACTGTTCATATTATAATACTGTACGTAGGTTATAATACACTGCAAATACCAATTGATTTTGGTGAAGGAAATATAATTCAGCTTTCTCTGCTGTCTTTTGTTTGATCCAAAGTAGTAAAGGTTTCAAGGCAAGGTGTGGTGGGCAGGTATGATGGGCAGGTGTGGTGGGCAGGTGTGGTGGGCAGGTGTGGTGGGCAGGTGTGGTGGGCAGGAGGGGCGGGCAGGTGTGGTGGGCAGTTGTGGTGGGCTTGTGTGGTGGGCAGGTGTGGTTGGCAGGTGTGGTGGGCTTGTGTGGTGGGCAGGTGTGGTGGGCAGGTGTGGTGGGCAGGTGTGGTGGGAAGGTGTGGTGGGCTTGTGTGATGGGCAGGTGTGGTGGGCAGGTGTGGTGGGCAGGTGTGGTGGGCAGGTGTGGTGGGCTTGTGTGGTGGGCAGGTGTGGTGGGAAGGTGTGATGGGTTTGTGTGGTGGGCAGGTGTGGTGGGAAGGTGTGATGGGCAGGTGTGGTGGGCAGGTGTGGTGGGCAGGTGTGGTGGGCTTGTGTGGTGGGCAGGTGAGGTGGGAAGGTGTGATGGGCAGATGTGGTGGGCAGGTGTGGTGGGCAGGTGTGGTGGGCAGGTGTGGTGGGCTTGAGTGGTGGGCAGGTGTGGTGGGCAGGTGTGGTGGGCAGGTGTGGTGGGCAGGTGTGGTGGGCTTGTGTGTTGGGCAGGTGTGGTGGGCAGATGTGTGGTGGGCAGGTGTGGTGGGCTTGTGTGGTGGGAAGGTGTGGTGGGCAGGTGTGGTGGGCTTGTGTGGTGGGCAGGTGTGGTGGGCAGGCGTGGTGGGCTTGTGTGGTGGGCAGGTGTGGTGGGCAGGTGTGGTGGGCAGGTGTGGTGGGCAGGTGTGGTGGGCAGGTGTGGTGGGCTGCTGGATGATGGTTGTACATTATGTATCACAAGCTTATTTATAATATAACATTTCATGGCAGATCCTCTGACCGCGAGCGAGCGCGCGCGCGTGTATGTGTGTGCGTGTGTGTGTGTGTGTGTGTGTGTGTGTGTGTGTGTGTGTGTTTGTGTGTGTGTGTGTGTGTGTGTGTTTGTGTGTGTGTGTGTGTGTATATGTGTGTGAGTGTGTGTATGTGTGTGTGTGTGTGTGTGTGTGTACTCCGAGCTCCTGGCCCCGCCTCTTCACTGGTCGCTACTAGGTCACTCTCCCTGAACCGTGAGCTTTATCGTACCTCTGCTTAAAGCTATGTATGGATCCTGCCTCCACTACATCGCTTCCCAAACTATTCCACTTCCTGACTACTCTGTGGCTGAAGAAATACTTCCTAACATCCCTGTGATTCATCTGTGTCTTCAACTTTCAACTGTGTCCCCTTGTTACTGTGTCCAATCTCTGGAACATCCTGTCTTTGTCCTCTTTGTCAATTCCTCTCAGTATTTTGTATGTCGTTATCATGTTTCCCCCTATCTCTCCTGTCCTCCAGTGTCGTCAGGTTGATTTCCCTTAACCTCTCCTCGTAGGACATACCTCTTAGCTCTGGGACTAGTCTTGTTGGCTAGGTGTGGGTTCCAAACTGGTGCCGCATACTCCAATATGGGCCTAACGTACACGGTGTACAGGGTCCTGAACGATTCCTTATTAAGATGTCGGAATGCTGTTCTCAGGTTTGCCAGGCGCCCATATGCTGCAGCCGTTATTTGGTTGATGTGCGCTTCAGGAGATGTGCCTGGTGTTATACTCACCCCAAGATCTTTTTCGTTGAGTGAGGTTTGTAGTCTCTGGCCCCCTAGACTGTACTCCGTCTGCGGTCTTCTTTGCCCTTCCCAAATCTTCATGACTTTGCACTTGGTGGGATTGAACTCCAGGAGCCAATTGCTGGATCATGTCTGCAGCCTGTCCAGATCCCTTTGAAGTTCTGCCTGGTCTTCGATCGAGTGAATTCTTCTTATCAACTTCACGTCATCTGCAAACAGGGACACCTCAGAGTCTATTCCTTCCGTTATGTCGTTCACAAATACCAGAAACAACACTGGTCCTTGGACTGACCCTTGTGGGACCCCGCTGGTCACAGGTGCCCACTCTGACACCTCGCCACGTACCATGACTCGCTGCTGTCTTCCTGACAAGTATTCCCTGATCCATTGTAGTGCCTTCCCTGTTATCCCTGCTTGGTCCTCCAGTTTTTGCACTAATCTCTTGTGTGGAACTGTGTCAAACCCCTTCTTGCAGTCCAAGAATATGCAATCCACCTACCCCTCTCTCTCTTGCCTTACTGCTGTCACCATGTCATAGAACTCCAGTAGGTTTGTGACACAGGATTTACCATCCTTGAAACCATGTTGGGTGCTGTTGATGAGATCATTCCTTT